>NC_056750.1:490647108-490737108 GCF_019279795.1 Protopterus annectens | reverse complement strand
ACAAACTGCACCCACCTAGCAGTTACAGCTACTTTGCTGCATGTGTATATCTCCAGTGTCTACTATAATAAAACAATAAGTTAATTAATAAATAAAATATGGAGTGCAGTAATGTATTTGCAGCTCCATTTCACACAAACACAGAGTTGCTCATTATCCACAACAAAGTATTCCATTAGCACTGCAAAAACTATCAACTGCCCATTTGTGTTTGGATGCCAAATTAAAAAAAATCACCTCATGCTGTTGCTTTTTCTCATCAAGGCTGTTCTGTTTCTTGCCATCCCACTCCCCATGCTACCGCTGTCTTCACTGTGGCCATATAAAGTCTGTAGGCTTTCTGTGCTTGCCTGTAGAATGATTGATTGGTTGGGTGTACATAGGCTTTCCCAGAAGGGTACCACATCTGCAACTGACCTATATAATTCATTGTATACATAGAAAGATAGCATGTACATACTTTATTTTTGGTAATACACTCCGAAGATTTTCTGGAAATCTAGATATCACATTGCACTAAGTCTAAAGTTTTCTTTGAAAATAAACTAACAAAATAATTGAACAAAAGAAGTTGTAAGATTTCTAGGCACACCTGCATATTGTTGCACTCATTTACAGTAAAGTGGGAATTCTCAAACTAGTTTCATCAGTTCTAACATTTCTTTGATGAAAAAACACAAAGAACACTGTAAAAGAGTGAAATCAGAGAATGGTAGGGATGAAGAAGTATCTTGGAAGCAACTGAAGGAAAACTGCCAAAATAGACCACAACATATAATAAATGGTTTCCATGTTAAAATTGATTTGTTCTTGCTTTTCTGATGTCTTAATGCAGTGCTATTATAAATAAATATATATATATATATATATATATATATATATATATATATATATATATATATATGTGTGTGTGTGTATATATATATATATATATATATATATATATATATATATATATATATATATATGTAAATTTGATCTAGCTAGCATGTATTGTACATGCCAGTATGAGTTTCTTATGATGGACAGGCATTATGATGGACAGGCATCCAGGATTAGTTTCATATGCTATGTCTGTAGCTTATTGAGATAAGCCTCATTCCTCAGTGATCCTGAAGAGAATAAAGCAGATGCTGGAAAATGAATGAATGAGTTTTAGATGGTTTTGGTTACAGTGGAAAGTAAGTCTTGTGTTTCTTTTTATGAGGTTTATATGAGATTAATTGAGTGAGAATTTTTGGATGAGCTGAAGGTTATTCTTTGTGTTTAAGGTAACAAAGAAACATTTCTCAAGTTTTTTTGGGGGGGTACATCTGGCAGAACATAGTGTTGTTAGATTAAATTTGCTTTTCTGAGTTTTAAAATCCTTGATTTGGATAGAAGACATTGTCTCTTTTTTACTAGGCCTTGGGACTGATTAAATGCTTGCGAATTGTGAAATGATTTTCTGTCTGTTTTTGTAGAAGAAGCTTTTTTCCATCTTACTCACCCAGTTCCTTTTATATTCTTAAGTCCAGTGACTCTCACGTTGTCTCTTTGTTAATTTAACTTCAAAAGCTCCCCACCTGTCCAGTTGAGAGCTGCTATTGGTCTATACTCTCCCAATCATATCTTCCTACACACTGGTTTCACACTCCGTTGCCCAGAACTCTAGTTCTTTTCAGCTTGAATTTTAACATTTACAAGTACCTTTAAATAGACAAAATAAAGTGCACAGTTTGTTAAAAAGCAAATGTGATGCAGAAATTAGAAAGTTATGTGACAATCTGAAACTTGTCTTTTCCTAGCTGTATGCATTTCTCTGATTTATATTTTTAAATTGTAAGGATATTAATTAAGCCATTTTTCCAAAGACTAGGTAAATGTTTATCTTTGCCAATGTAAGAGCTGCCTCTTCCAGAAGGAAAATGCAATCCTTATTCAGGATATTTTAAGAATTTGTAAGAGGTGTAATTACATCCAGAATAATAAGGCTAAACTCTCAGCAACAGTTACCCACCTATTGGGCACACTACTCCTACATATCTCTCTCTCTCTCTCTCTCTATATATATATATATATATATATATATATATATATATATATGTATGTACTTATGTATAAATATATAAAAAATACACACAAACACACACCAAGGTTCTGAAGATCATACACACAAAATCTTCACTTATACTTCTAGAAGCCATAAGATCCACAGACCCAGAATATTATACACACCTTACATTAAACTGATACAAGCACTCAACTCTCCTTGTTAATAAGGAGAAATTAATCATAGGCACTAAGCAGCCTGTAATTGCAAAGTACCTTGCCAAGGTAAGGGAAAACAGCTCTTGTACTTTACAAAAGAAACACCGAACCAAGCATGTCCAAGGGTCAGCTTCCGGTGATTTCTCCTGTCCACCTGGTGGATCAGGGCATACTGGGGCAATGCAGCATTTGCCTCATGTACACAGACAACCCTCTCCTCCTACCACCCAACACTTCAACTTGCGAGAGATGTACTTACATAGCCAAACTGGAAGCAAAGCTCTCTCCAGCCAAGATTGTGCTAAACAGTCAAGAGGTGAAGGGTAACACCTGCACTACACCTCAAGAAACACACAGCCCTTCAAAACTCATGGCACCAACATCCACACAACACTAAACCCACTTATGCAGAGGCCCTTAACATTAACCTGCCCAAGCAACAAGGACCTCCAAAGCTGAAACGCAAACAAACACCAATCACAACCAAAGTGACACATAGCTCAAAACACCACTGTGCCACCAAACAACAGCCCCTAAGGCAAGACAACGTACCCAACACTTTAGTCATAGGTGACTCTATAGTCAGGCACACTGATGTCCCACTCACCAGGCTGAACAAGGAGAAAATTACTGTCAGCTGCCTGTCGGGTGCCAGAATCCACCACATAATGCATGCACTCAAGTCACTCCACAACAAATACAAATACGACTCTGTCATCCATGTTGGAGTGAATGACTTAAGACGTACCTCCCTGGGCTACATGAAAAGAGACATGGAAGAGCTCTCAGATCATGTGGCCCAGGCAGGTATGACCCCTAGCCCCGAGTAACATCCTGCCTTCGCCCAGAATGATACCACAGTATAAGGACAAAATGATTGACTTCACCAAGTGGCTAAGTTTCTGGTGTCATTCAAAGGGGAATGGGAAGACATGATCGACAGACCACGATGCTTTGCCAGAGATGGTCTGCACCTGTTGCCCCTGGGATTCAGGTTACCGGCCAAGGCTCTTGCCACCCCTATAGTGTCTTTTTTAGGCAAGGCTCAAAGGACAAAACCACCACCGTAACAGATATAAGCATGCAAAATCTGAAGGTAATGCTACTCAATGCTCAAAGTCTAAACCTAAAATGCACTCTCTCGAGGCACTCCTAAAAATGGAGAACATCGATATCTGTGCAGTAACTAAGACTTGGTTCAGGGCTCCAGAGAACACCCCTGCAATACCAGGCTACAACTCTTACCACACTTTTCAGCCACCAAACCAGGACCAAAGCACTAAAGTCGGAGGCGTGTCCATATTCACCAAGGATATTTACACCTCCAGGCTAGTTGCCCAACACAATGCATCTGAAATTCTACAGGTGCAACTAACACTAGGTAAGACTGCAATCCAAATTGTAGCTTGCTACAGATCCCCCACCATGCCCCAATATTCTCACTACACCTTTCTAAACATACTGGAAAATATTAAGATACAACCAAATACCCTAATACTGGGTGATTTCAACTACTCTGACACTAACTGGGAAAACTACTCGGGTACCGACACCTTTGCCCAACGGTTCTTAGAATTCATAAAATTCAATGCCATGGATCAACTAATCCATAGTCCCACCAGGGGCTCAAATATCCTAGACCTGGTCATTACCAACATGGGAGATCGATGCTCCACACCAGTGGTCACCCCCTTGTAGGGCAGGTCTGACCATAAGCTAATCACCCTTGACCTCCACATCCCAACCCCAACCCCCAGTAGGCAAACCTCTATAAAAAAACTTCTCCAAAGCCAACTTCATGCTACTCAAGTCAGAAGTAACAAACTTCATGACACCCATGCAGACGAGAACTGAAAGTTCGACTGCTGAATCCTACACTAAGGCACTGTACGAGCACATCCACTCATGCATGAATTGTACCATTGCGAATAGAACCAAGACACTCTCCTCCAAAAATAGGAAGCCAGTCTGGAGGTCCCCTGCCATAAACAAACTATACAACAGAAGGAAGAAACTGTTGCAGAAAAGAGGAAAATACCAGGATGCAAAATACTCCCTTACCAGCCTCAGTAAGAAGCTGAGATTCCTCATAAAGTCCTCCAAAGCTAGTTATGAAAATAAAATTGCCAGGGATTCCAAGGACAACCACAAGGCATTCTATAGTTATGTCAAGTATATAAATGCCAATGCTCAGATCTACTCTGAGCTACAACAGAATGGCATTAAATATACTGGTCTTAAGGATATTGCCAATATCCTGGCGGATTGATTCAGTGCCAGCTTCACCCCCTAAAGGGCCCATCTCAATACCAAAAGAGTGCCAAATTCCGGTAATCATGGCCACACAGGTAAAAAAATGCACTCTCCAAAGCTAAGAGTACAGCATCCATAGGACCAGACGACATCCCGGGCTGTGTACTACATGAACTACAAAATGAACTGGCACCTCACCTAAGTGTCATGTTTAATCATAGCCTCACCTCAGGCTTCATGCCCAATGAGTGGCGCACAGCTACAGTTATCCCACTCCACAAGGGCGGGATCCACCTTGGATCCTTGGAGCTATGATCAAATCAGTCTGACAAGCCTGATCTGCAAAGCCATGGAACGCATTATCATGGAACTTATAAACAAAGACATTGGCAACCTTCAAACACTGGACCCCACCCAGTTTGATTTTGTAAAGGGCCGATCTTATCTCCTCAACCTGACTAACTTCTTCAAATCAGTCTCCAGAGCCTTGGACGAGGGTAAGGCGGTCCACACTGCCTATCTGGACCTTGCCAAGGCCTTCGACACCACCCCCCACTTTGGAATCATAGATAAACTTACTAATCTGGGCATTAATCCCTACTTCACTCGATGGGTTGCTAACTTGCTTACTGACAGAATCCAGACAGTAAAAGTAGCCGACTCAAAATCCAGCTCCAGACAAGTGACAAGTGGAGTACCTCAGGGTTCAGTCCTGGGACTGCTCTTGTTTGGCATCTACTTCTCTGAAGTACAGGTCAGCATGAAGGCACTCTGGCTAACAAAGTTTGCAGATGACTGCAAACTGGGAGCCATTATTGAATCCCCAAATTATTTGGATATTCTACAAAAGGGCCTTACAGAAACAGATGCTTGGTGCTAGAGCCATGGGCTCAAGCTAAATGCCAAGAAATGTATTGTTATCCCCTTTGGGAAAAAAAACATGTACCCATGAGTTACCACATAAGTGGCAGTACACTAAACACTGGAAGTGTGATAAGGGACTTAGGGACACAAGTGGACAGTGGTTTCACCTTCGATAGCTACATCGCCACAACAGTCAGGAAATCCTTCTATGTGGCACACCTCATCACTAAGGGCTTTTCATCCAGAAAAAAAGGTCATTGTCCCACTGGTCTCATCCCTCATTAGACCCATTATAGTGTGCAATGCCCCATTTGGTATATACCTCTCAAGACATCTGCAACAACTGGAAAGGCCACAGAAATACCTCACTAAAAGAATCACAGGCCTAAAGCAGATGCCCTATGCTTACCGTCTAAAAAACTCCAGCTATACTCTGTCACATATCGTCTACTCAGAGGCGATTTCTGCTTAACATACAAGGCCATGTCAAACCCAGAGCTGTTGGAAATGCTACACTTAAAGAAATCCCAATCCCGCAGAGCCACATGCTCCAGGATCTAAACCTGGTCATCACAATGAATAAAACATGCTGGAGGGATAGGTTCCTGACCCAGAGACTCCCCATACTCTGGAATGGACTACCCATACATGTCAAGCTGAGCGCCTCTTTGGCCCTTTTCAAAAAACCCCTTGATGATTGGATGGGAGATAGGAAATTCACCCCGGGGATCACGTCAGTCATCCTGCTAGACAGGGGACTAGGGAAATAAATATTCTGGAAAGAAATAGCTAGGGAATTGTTATGGCTAGGCTTGTATAGGCCCTAGGGCCAATAGCCTAGTACCAACCTATGAATCTATTAGACATACTTCCCACTGATCTCATTTAAAGAAATACATATTAAAATTCACCATAAAGTGGCAGCAGGGAGAGTGCATAACAACAAAACACCTAGAACCAAGCTAGAGTTGAAATCAAATAAAAACGATTCATTGTAATTTAATAGCCCCCAAAGATCTTTGTAACTGGTGATGCCATTGTGTGTAAAATAGAAACTTTAGGGAGTTGTGATAGTGTGTTGCTTATTTAAGGTGAAAATTAGGAGCATCACCACTAAATTAAAAGGGTAATTCTGATGTAGTCATTCTTCACTTTGGAGCGAACAATCAGAGGAAGCACTCCCTCCTGTATAAGCAATACGAGATGTTGGGGTTATCAAACATGAGAAAACCAGAATGCTTAGCCTTCCTTTGCCTTCTATGACAGCTGCATATCAAGACAACATGTTGGCATTCAGTGCCCGACTAAAAACATGGTTTCACAGACGAGTGAATCTGTACCTGCCATCTTGTAAGGGGTTTTGAAAATGGGCAGACTACTTTGCACCCAAAGGGGCTTCATCTTATTTACTGAGTACATTTACTGTCAAAGTAATGTTTACAAAAAGAATAAAAAATACACACAGTAATGAATTAAAGGTACTTTAATTTATCAAAAAAGGAGAAGTACCACAATTCCTGATTTTAAGATCAAGCTACATGTGCTAGGGAAGGGAAGTAATTAACAAATCATGGAAAATAAAGAAGCAGGATGCGACAATCAGAATCCTGCTTAACTTAACAAGCTTATGTACTAACAGTTAAATATGGACAACACCGACTTTCGTTTTCCTACCCCGCCCAAGGATGCAAGAGGATCCCTTCTCAGACCACCACTCAGTACCATTTTCCTCACGTTTGGGTTACCTTTCCTATTGCCTGTTATATTACCTCAGTGTGCCATCGACCTTTTCATCTCTCTAAGAATTTACTATTAAATGAACATTTTTGTTCTGTTAATAAAATATCTTATCATAGCAGTTTTAAAATTAAGAAAAATTCTGAATGATGCTTGTCACCACTGTCTGCTCCATCTTATGTTCTAGCCTGGGAAGTGCACCTTGTAAGGTAATGACCAAGCGATCAGGAATCTGTTACAGATAGAAATGGGACATGTATTGCTCTTAGCTAACTATTGGTATGAGTTCATTAATTAAAGGTCTTTCTTTCTAAATTTAATATCATTCTCTGAATGAGTAGTTGCTTATAAATGAAAATTTGACAGATTGTGCAGCACATTTGGATCCAGTGAAGGCATTTGAACAGATCCTACAAAGAGACTCAGTTTTTGAAATGGCTCCTTATTGAAATGTAGGCACTCGCAATGCAGAGTCCTGACAGGCTGAAAATGCATCAGAAGATTGAGTATCAGATGTTTCCTTTAACCCCCCCCAAAGGGGGCAATCCCCCTACACCTTCTGAACTTGTATATGCCAACTTCAATAATGCCATATGTCAGAGAAGAGGGAAAATTCTGACAAGTGTCTATCTTGGACTAGATTTATATCCTTTAGCCTACATATGGCAGGACTGAGCATCCTGAGCCTCGCAATTTCAAGTGGTTAACTTTTGTATTGCCCTACTTCTTCTTCACAACCATGGGGCTAACAGGAGGTAGGGTAACTTGCTACTAAAACTAAATAGTGGGGGAAAAGAATGATTTGTGAAACACTATCCACCTTGATTGTTGAGCAAGAACACTTTCAATTAAACAGAGCTTCTGTCTGTCCGCTTTTATGATGCTTGATGATTTTATGGGCAGTAAGAAATCTAGACATGGGATTATGTCAGTTAAACTTCTAGAAGGTTGGAGTACAAGTTTTAAATTTCAGCTTGACTATTAGAATTTTAGTGTATGTAAGTTGACAGCATCTGTTCTATGGTAGAGGAAATATGAAAGAAAGCCAGACAGAAAATATTCTTATTTGCACAGTGACTCATTTTCTAATGTAGAAAAACATGCATAGTGCTAGGTCTGCTAAATGTGATGTTAACCGGGAAAATTCTGTGTCTTAAAAGGCTTGTCGGTCTCCTTTTTCAATCACCGATGATCAGCCTTTTTAATTCCAGTGAAATGAAGGGTATATTTGGCTGCAGCACCTTACAATTGTTTAAAAGAGAAAAGACAGTATATGCTCATGTGTGCAGTACTTATTGAATTGTAATGTTTTATAAATAAATCTGTCTTTGCACATTAAACTTTATTATTTTTAAAAAGAAACATGATTTGCATATTTTATAAGTTGAGTAAGGTTTTCCAGGGTGTTTGTGGATCAGATTTGTAGTACGACCTTATTTTTTGTGACTTCATTCCTTCCTATGCTCTGTCTCATGTGTTGCATACATGCTCTGATGTGCCTTGTTCATTAAATAAATAATAATAATTGTCATCTTTAACTTTATTCTCCTTTTCAGACAATGTGTCTGAAAACAACCAATTATTTTTTAGTTTGCGTTCAACTGTTGTGCAGTTATAGCATTTTGCAGACTGTTGGAGAGCTCTGTGAGGTAATTTTAAATGCATCTCAGCTGGCGACATATTGAAGATATTAGCAGATGTAGTGAAAATATAAGTAGCATATCTGAAAGGGTAATGATTGGATTTAAATCCTGGAAGACAAAGTGTAGATTTTAATAACAACAACTTAGGAATCCTTCAAATAACCAAGTGGTCATTCTCACACATTTACTATCCACAAAATCACAGCTCCTCCTTACCTCTCTCACAAGTCAAATGGTGGAAGCAGAGCTCTGCTGAGAAACAAGTCATTTCCCTCAGCAGGACTATGTAGTAGAAGCTCAGTGTAAAAACAATTCTTCAACAACATTTTTCTAGCTAGCAGCGTATGTAGGCAGAATACGTGAGGGGCGGGTGTCCTGTAATTATGGGATAATAATTGTATGTCTTTAAATATACAGAAAAGTGACAATTGGCCTTGATTACACATCTTGAGTGCCTTTTTGCACTTATGGGGTGACTTTCAAAACATTAAATACATTGAAAAGTGAGCCCATATAATTATGGTGAGTAATTACAGAAGTATGTGATTTTTTTCTCTTGGCTTCAAATGTCTTCTCTCAGCTTTGCCACTTTATAACAAAAAAGTAAAGCATGCTGATTTAGCCAAGCATATGCGTGCAGCAAGGGCTTATTGCAGTGCTGCGCATCACATTTGCTTGTCAGATATGTTAACTGGAACCGCTATACTGCATCCAAGTCTTATATTGTATGATAGTGGACATGTTTCTCTCAGTTTGGTGCCACACATTTCTCCAGTACTAATATTTTCAGTAGCCACCCATAACCAGAACTAGTAGGCTTGGAGTACTGTACTGTGAATACGTGCTCCATTTTTAGTACTAAGCTGCAATGAATCTAAGACAGCAGATCAGAAAAGGCATGTCTGAATGGTGGTTTTCCTAAATTTGAATGTACAAAACAGTATTCATAATGTGATTTTTTTTAAGTTTTCCATTAAGAGCAGGGCTGTCACATCTCCTGTTAATGGGAATGTCCTCTTGTGTCTTAACTCCTAGATCACTGCACCTTGAAGAAAATAATATATTTTTCCTTTGTACTGAGTGTTTACTTTTGGTTTGGAGAACCAAATTTTATACTTTTGAACATTCCAAAGTCCCAATGCAATAACCTGCTGTCTTGCTGTCAGAGATGATGACATTCCAGACTTATGCTTTTCCGTATGTTAATCGCCCTGTACCGCATTCCAAGACCTGGCCATCTTTAATTGTTGCAGATATCTGTTATTTCTCATTACAAAATGCTTCTGTTCTCACTAATATACTTTCCTTTGCATGCTGTGTGTATGCTCCCAATAAAATTCTGTTCAACATTCTTGGATTATCAGAATATTCCTTTTTTTTTATCTTTTCCATTTCAGTTTCAGCATTCATACATGAGGATTAATTTTCTTGTATGTTTTTTATTCAATTTATTTAATTTTCAGTATACATTTGGGCTGCAACCACAATTTTAGATAACAGCTTATGTTACTGCTTAGAATATAGTGTGATGGCCTTTACAGAGGACAGAAATAAAAGTCTGCATTATAATTTTGTTCCTTAAGAACATATAATTGAGCTACATATTTCATTATTTTTATTTTGCATTTTCTGTATTCATTTGAAGTATTTACAGTTCAGTGGGTTTTCTCAAGCCTCTCGTGGCATGCTTCTGTTCTGCTACCTCTTTGATGTTTTCTTGAGAGATGTATGAGCCCTTGCCCTTAGTATAGATTTGTCCCTTTGTCAGTAGCTAATTCTTTTTATGGTCTGCAGCACAGTGCCTTTGGTTGATATTCCAGGAGCTGCTTGAGTGTTTGCTTCACTTTTACTCCATTCTAGGACCCTCCGATACACTTGTTTATTTTAATCCCTTGCCTGACCACATTTAATGTCTGAAACAGTACACCACTGGCTGGCAGCCTTCTGCCCTTTCCCCAAAATATGTCACATTTGTCTTGCCATCACAGTTGCTACCATTCAAAGGACATAGAGTATCTCATGTTTCCTAGAGGGTTAGATTCTAAAAGCTGTCACATTTTCACAAGTCTGTGTATGACTGAATGTAATACTGAACCCAGACCAGTGAGATAAGCCCCGTCCCATTTCCAGAAGACCTAGATGTATCTACATGTCATATAATTCAGAATTGTGAAGCTTAAGCTGGTTCATATTCCACCAAAGGCACAGACTAGTTACTTTGTTACTGATTTATGTCTGTATCTTGTGTCCTTTTCATGTTTCTTGGTTTTTCTTTTACATGGATTTACCTCCTAAACAGCACCAAAATGATTTGGCAGTAGTTTGTTCCACTTAACCATTTCCATCTATGCGGGCATTCCATGGAAAGTGGCTTGTGACCTGCATGTACGAGTTATCCTTGCTCTGTGATGCTGATCTTGTGTTTTGGTGGAAGCTTCAGTAATAGTGGTTCTTTTGGAGGTTTCTTTGTTTCAGGGGCAGGGCTTCACTCTCTCATATCCTGCTTGTTATTTATTTGGCAGTTCCCTGTTCTGTCACATTTTTTGTTGGTTGTCTGGTTGTAAACTGACCCTATCAATGCATTTATCTTTACTGTAATGGTCAATGTTATGGCTAAAAAAAGGTTTAGGAAGCCCCAGTTCTCTCTTCTGGTTGATGGATAAATACATTAAATTTAATTTTTAGATTAACAATTTTTTAACAAAATGTTTACTGTTTTTCAGTAGCATTAATTCTGGCCTAGGTACCTAGGTGTTCATTATAGTCAGTTAAACGAAATTTGTATTCAGTTTCACTGAATATAAATTATATAAATTTACATGAAAGTATGCTGTCCACTACTAGATTTTGAGTATATAATTAAAAAGTTACTTGATTAACAAGGCTATGTTTTATTTAATGACTTGATTAACAAGAATGTTTTATTTAGGAAGTGCTGTGTGGAAGACAATTTTGTACTAAATAATTACATGGAAATTAAATATGCAGTGTTATGTGGTTAAGCAGATGGAAATTATACTAAAAATCAATAGGATGACTAAATCTTTATCTACTGTTAGCAAGATATTTTTCTGTATAGGTATGAGAGCCTTATAGTGTAACATGCTTTTGTCGACTAGATGTGTTAACAGTCAATTAATTCACATTTCTCTTTCGCTGAATTTCATAAACAATACACTTCTCAGTTTTATCTTGGCACATTTATAATAAAACAGGTATTTTTTTACTGTATACTGTTAAAGTAAGCATGTTTACAATCGAATCTTCATTTATTATTAGTTTTTCATCTTCCTGATTAAGCTTTTCTTGTTTTTTGTTTTCATTTTCTTGTTGTAGGAAGGCTAGAGGAAAATCACTACATATTCAGATAATCATGATTCCCTTTAAAAAGCAAGACAAAGAGATCTAAATAGTTACATTTTTTTATTTTTATCTAGTTTTGACTCTGTCATTTGCTGGTTAAGAATAATTTAGGTTTGTTGGAAAAAGTATGCACTCAAAACATTTGTAATTTTCCTCATTTGATGATTTAAATGGTTTCAAATTACTGCTCATGGATTGTTCTTGACATTCAGAAAGTAAATCTGAGCTGTGGAAATGTAGGAATTTTTTTTTTTTTTCTTGCTTTTCCCGAACAAGGGAATTCAGGAGGCAAATTACAGTCATTTACACAGAGTGCAATTTACTGAGAGCCTGTAGGCAAATGCAGGATAAAGGACAAGGATAGCAGAAGAGTAGCTAAAAACAGCCTTTTCCTTCCATGCTAAGCATACTTATTATCACAAAAAGAGACCTTTATAACCCAAAGATTGTAAGGAATTTCACCATTTGATGTTTACTAACTCATCTTTCACTGTATTCTGTAATTTTCTAATAATGTACACATAACTCTGTCTGCTTTTGCAACCATATACTAAACATTAGCACCAGAATTCTTTCACGTTTGTTTTTTCTACTTCAGACCTTCACATTTGGTTCCAAGCAGTGTGTTCATTATATGTCTTCCTTCCCTAGTTGCTGTTAACATAATGGCTGGTTCGCAGTTTGGCATAATGGTTAGAGACACAAGATTCAGGGACCAATTCTCACCTGTATGGAAACTGGCTTAAAATAACCCACAAGGGCAGCTAGCCAAGTGTTTACATATAAACCTTGTAGTTTTATAGGGAACACAGATACTTACACACACTTACAGAACTACTTCACTAAAAAATGGTGCTAACAGTTTTTTGTAAAAGAGTTGCAACTAATTTGCAGTTTCCCAAAACTCAAATATGTGGATACTGAGCAATGTAGAAGCGATGCCGGATAGGTTTAATGAAAATTTTTAGAATGTTGTACTTGAATTGTACACAAAAAAGTTGCCAAATCGATGCAAGTACTGGATCGTGTGTGATGACAGAATAGTGAGAATGGGGCCCCATGTTTTACTTCAGTGTCATGATGTTTGAAGGTGTAGGAGAGTGTCAAAACTAAATGTATCATAAACCGTGGGGAATGCTATGTGGTAGTTATGTGAATATTGGTTTAGTGTTAGTGTTTCCTGAACCTTGAGGCTTTCAGTAGCCCTTCTTTTAAATCTAGAGTCATTTCTCAGTAAAATATTTTGTATAGGTTTCTCTACACAGAGCAGTGACAGGGTGAGCATGCTTTCAAGTTTAATGGCATACCTTCAAGGACCAAACAATGAAAAGAGTTAGACATTAGTGTCACAAGGGAACCTTCATTTTGCAGTGTGTTTTTGTGTGTGTGTTTCTGTGTGCTTTTATTTGGCTTACAAATTAAAGGCTTAATAGCAAAGCAAAGGTGAGCTATTCTAGAAGCTAATGACAAGGTAAGACAACCATACAGATTTGTCTTGTATGCCATATTCTTATGTTTTTTTTTTTTTTGGTTAGTCTTTGCTAATTTTATCTGCCTTAACTGTGCTATTTGGACTGTACAAAGCTCACTCATTTACTATGCTGATATACGGGCTGTACTGACAAGCACTTACATAGCTGTGTGGAGCCCTGCTTACTGACCTTGGTTATATGACCTGCTATTAAACAGTTTGTTCCACACCAACTGTGCACTTAGATTTTGGAACAATGGTGTGTATGGATTTCATTAAATGTTTATATTTCGTGCTTTGATATTGCTATTACAAATACATACAGATGGGTATGCATCAAGACCAGGATATAGACAGCATCATACAGGTACTTGCTGTCTGATATTTTGTGTTATTCATTTAACTGGGTAAGCCCACTAGATATGTTTCTTTTCAGGGGTGCTTTGGGAGCACCGTCTGGTAAAGTAACTTGCTTATTATCGCTCATTAAAATGAATGGAGGCTGACGAGATCAGACTCTGGTCTACAGAAAACTGCTCATTAATATCTTTTAGCCTTTATCATCTGCTCTAAGTTCCAAAGGAAGAGGCCACAACGCCCACTTATTTCTTTTCCCACTCTCCTGAAGGTCTGTATTAAATATATAATTCAATAAGAATTGGAGATATAAGTGGAAGTAGTAATGGTATAATCATTAGTCAAAAGCCATGTGCATAAGATGCTAATTTCAACTAACTTGCTGAAAAAACAATTGCTTGAATGTGTCCATTGTAAAGCAGATTAGCCCCATACCCCGACATGCTGCATTCTCATAGCCGACATTAATCATAGCAGACATTATTAGCGGGGGCACAGTGGATAGAGACCCCCCCCCCAGGCATCATATGTTTTGATATTTATCAATATTTTATTGCTAAAAACTGTCACTGAATCTGTCTTTGAAGGTACTTTGGGATCCTGTAAATAGTTGCAGTATCATTGTTCCAAAATCTAAGTGCACAGTTGGTGTGGAACAAACTGTTTAATAGCAGGTCATATAACCAAGGTCAGTAAGCAGGGCTCCACACAGCTATGTAAGTGCTTGTCAGTACAGCCCGTATATCAGCATAGTAAATGAATGAGCTTTGTACAGTCCAAATAGCACAGGTATGTTTGGTTTCAGCATCTTCCCTGCATGCACTTTTTGTGCTTACAGGTTTGTACTAAGTAAACACTGACACAATCAAGTCAACAAAACTGCTTTGTAGATAGGGAACCTAGCTTAATTAGTAATTTACAATGGGACTAACCTATGGCTAGCACTAGCAGTGTTTTGGTGAGTGCTTCCACAAAATTTAATGTGCTGCTGTCTAACATTACCTGTACTTAGTGGGTCAGCTACCCAAATCAATTAGGCTCTTAAAAGGTTGCTTGATCCAATGAAAATTACCCCGTAAACAAAATCTGAATTGCATGCAGTTTGAGGTTTCTTTTGTCTGAACCTAAATGGGCTTTCCTACAGAGTACATATTGAGACATTTTGCTGTTTTACCTGTCTCCTAGAAATTATACCAGCATGTATAGCTCTGTATTTACCATTAGTTTTGTTTTATAAAATGTAGCCTAATATATAGTTTGCATATTTATGTGTGTGTGTGTAATGGGAGTGTTGATGATGGGGGGTGGCAAAAATCCTGGAGTTTTGCAGAACTGTGCAGTACACTATGTCTATTTTCCTGCTTAACAGACAGACTTTTTTTTAATTAGTACAGCAGTTCATGCATGCTAATGTCTGATTAGCTGCTGGGTTTTAGTACAGTCAACAAGTCTGAATCCCGAGGTTGAAAGTAATCAGCCCATGTTTGTTTAATGTGTCATTGGATAGATAAGGATATTACTTTCTAAATCCTATATTGCCATCAGACTAGCAAAAGCACACGTGGTTAGTATTGTTCTCAGTCAGTTAATCGCTCTAGACCTGTAAGGGTATCCCATGGCCTGTATTTGACCCTTCTGTAGAAAAGAATTCCTTACATGCTTGAAAGATCAAGTCACTGTTCTGCACCAGGGCTGGCAGGGGTTTGCCTGCAAGAAATGTATGTCATTCCATGGTTTTAATAGTAAACTACATTTACTTTATTTTTAAAACTAAAGCTGCTTGGGCTAAAGAACTCTCACTTTTAAAAAGATCCATTTACTTGTTTGAATTCCATAGTTTAGTTTTATAGAATGTGTAAATGCAAATGAGACATTCAGTGTAAATAATAATCCTAAACAATAAAACATAACACCTTATTACAATGAAATCCACTCTAACACCTCAGTGTATTTCCTTTCAATGTATTTGTAATGGCGCAGTAAAAATTTTGCATTTTTGTGATATCTTCATTCTTACTATGTGGTTTGAAACAGGCCTTATCAAAGACAAGTGTAGTAGTAAGTGTAAAATTGAATTAAGGCAGTCTAGACCTGAACAATTCATATATAAGCAAAATGTAAATAAGCCAGTAAGCAGGGCTCCACACAGCTATGTAAATACTGTCAGTACACTCTAGCAGTGTAGTAAATGAGTGAGCTTTTTGCAGACTGAATAGCACAGTTATGTCTGCTTTCAACATCTTCTTTGTATGTACTTTTTATGCTCACAGGTTTGTACTGAGTAAACACTGACGCAATCAAATCAACAAAACTACTTTGCAGATTGGGAACCCAGCTTAATTAGTCATTCGCTCTGGGACCAACCAATGGCTAGCAGTGGTCTGGGGAGTTTATCCACAAAGTTTAAATTAAAGAACAGCTTCTGGAGTCTGTTCAGATTAATGTAAGAATGAGAACAGAAACCTGTCCAGGTATCAGGCTGGCAGTCCTAGGCAGACATAAATCATGTGAAATAGATAGGAATCCCTTCTTAACCATTGTCAGACTGAAAGCTGTTTTAAACTCAGTTCAATGAACTTAAACATGAATCTGGATGCTTTTTTCTGGTATACCCCCCACAACCAGCTATTCTCAGTACACCCTGTTGAACATACACAAATATTCTTCGTTTGTGTTCAGTACTTTTTCACAGACACAGACCCGCGGTAGTGATGCTGCGGTAGCATTGTCGCCTCACAGCAAGATGTTGCCGCGTTCGATTCTCAGCTAGGGCATCTTCTGTGTGGAGGCATGCGTGAATGGGCATGCCTTCGTTGAAGGTTGTGCGTCAGGGCTGGTAACTCGGCACGTAAAAATCCACTACCAAACATTAGTGGACCGGAGTTCCGCTGTGGTGACCCCTAACCAGGATAAGCCGAAAGACACAACCAAACTTTTTCACAGACACACTTCTTCTTTCGGCTTTTCCCAGTTAGGGGTCGCCACAGCAGAACTCTGGTCCGCTAATGATTGGCAGTAGATTTTTACGGTGCTGAGGTGCCAGCCCGACACCCAACCTTCAACGAAGGCACACCCATTCACTCCCCTTTGTTATTCATGCAGCTGCATGTGCTTATTGTTCATGGTCACAGACATGAATACTACTTCATGCAGAAAAAAGTGCTTGTGTGTGTGCACACGCGTGCATGTGTATATGTGTGTGTATATTATATATATATATATATATATATATATATATATATATATATATATATATAAAGCATCCTCCAAAAGGGCCTCATAGAAACAGACAACTGGTGCCAGAGCCATGGCCTCAAGCTAAATGCCAAAAAGTGTATAGTCATCCCCTTTGGCAAAAACAAAGTGCCCACAAATTACCACATAGGTGGAAATCCATTAAGTACAGAAGAAGTAATTAGGGACCTGGGGACCCAAGTTGATAGCAATCTCTCATTTGACAACCACGTGGCCAAAGTGGTTAGAAAAACATTTTATATAGCCCACCTAATAATGAAGGGATTCACATCTAGATCAGGGAGGTCATCGTGCCTCTTTACTCATTCCTCATCAGGCCCATAATTGAGTACAATGCCCTTTTGGGATGTACCTTACCAGACACCTGCAGCAACTGGAAAGACCCCAAAAGTACCTCACCAAGAGGATCAAAGGGCTCAAACAGATGCCATATGCTGCCCGGTTAAAGAAACTCCAGCTCTACTCAGTGGCATACCGCCTGTTCAGAGGAGATCTGTGCCTGACGATAAAGCCATGTCTAACCCGGAATTAATGGACATGCTGCACCTCAGAAAATCCAAATCCCATCGAGCTACGCTCGAGAGACTTGAACCTCAGCACTGAAATAAATAGGACATGCTGGAGGGACAGATTCATAACCCAGAGGCTCCCTTCACTCTGGAATAAAATCCCAGTCCAGGTTAGGCAGAGTCCCTCATTGACTCTCTTCAAGAGGAATCTTGATGAGTGGATGGGAGATCGTAGGTTTACCCCGGGTATCACTTCTGTGTCACTGTTAGATAGAGGCATAGTATACTAACCTCGAAAAAGGGCATAGCAAAATAAATTTAAAATGGGTGGCGAAAGCCAAACACATTCTGGCTAGGCTTATAAATGCCCTAGGGCAGATAGCCTAGTATGAACCTATGAACCTATATGTGTGTATGGGTCTACTTCTAAATATCGAAGTTTCAAAACTTCAAATTTCTTATGGTTGAGACCATAAGACTGAAGTTTTGAAGCTTCAAACTGTTTAAATGGAGATTGCCGTACAAAAATTTTTTTTTGTTTTTATTTTTTTTGTTTACATTTGGAAGTTTCAAAACTTCAATCTTATGGTCTCGACCATAAGAAATTCAAAGGTTTGAAACTTAGAAGTAGACCCCCCTCTCTCTTATATATATATATATATATATATATATATATATATACACACAGAGAGAGAGAGAGAGAGATTCACTTTATAATCTTGAAATACTGAAATATTGAATTTCAGTATCTCGAGACTATAAAGTCGAACATCCGAAATTGCGAAACCGCATAACCACGAATCTGGAAATGTCGAATTTGTGGTTTTGGTGGTGTGCTACATGACATGGGATGTATTGTGTGCGTGATTTACATTTGGTATGTGGATATGGTTGGAGATTAAGGTAAGTGAATTTTTTTTTATGGGTTTTGGGTAGGGATTTGAGTGTATGTGATTGTTTTCAGAAGTTTTAGGTGTGGGTTAGGGTAGGTAGGCAAGAGTATGATTGCATAAGTGTTGAAAGTGGTGGTGTTTGTACATTTGTGATGTGTGTGCACAAGGGGACTGGAGAGTGTGTAGTGGTGAGTTGACTGTCTTTTTCTGTTTGGTGCAACCTCAGAGGTAGTATAAATAAGTAGTGGGGGTGCAGGGGGGCTTGCCCCCCATCTTATATGTAGGGTAGGTTTATTTATTTGTATTGCTGTGTTTGTGTTTGTTTTATTTGTTTGTTGTAATGTGGAGAGGCTGGTGTATGTTTTGTGTGGTGTATGGTGTGTATACTTTCATTGTTTTGAATTTCGCAGTTTTTGGGTTTCTGTGTTTTGGTTTTTCGGCTTTATAGTCTTGAGATACTAAAATTTGATATTTCAGTATTTCGAGATTATAAAGTGAATCCATATATATATATATATATATATATATATATATATATATATATATATATATATGTGTGTGTGTGTGTGTGTGTGTGTGTGTGTGTGTGTGTGTATACATAAACACACCCATACATGTATTTATGGGGGGAAGGTTTCTGATCGTATGTACATAATGTTTTCAAGTGCTGAAAGTAAACTGACGAGATTAAAGTTTGAATGTTCCCACTCTATTTTTAATGTGCGTATGATGTTGCTCAGTGATGTTTTGTTTATTCCTTAAATTGTCAGCAAATATTCACTCACGTCCAGTAACCGTTATATAAACAGTCAGTATGCATGTGGTTAAATATTTGACATGGTAAATCTAGCCGTACGGTTGACTGAAGGATAGTTGGTTATGTTGAAGTGTACTACTCCCTGAGATGTGCAATAGTAAGCCCCACCCATCGCTGGCCTCTTTTGAGAAATGTCACACTCGAACATTAAATTCATTGAGTAGCTTATGAAAAAGTCACTGGTTTTCTGACTCGCTGCAGCTTCTGATGCAGGTGAAAATATACAAGTACAAATCCCTTCTGTTACAGGTGAAAACATGCAAATACAGAATAGCACTGGTTATTAATTACCATAATTTAGCCACTGTGGTAATGATTCTGAGGAGGACTGCTGCCCCTTTAACCTCCCCCTTTTTATAGTTGTTTTCATACTTGTTGTGTCTTTCGGCTTTTCCTGGTTAGGGGTCGCCACAGCGGAACTCCGGTCTGCTAATGATTGGCAGGTAGATTTTTACGTGTCGAGTTGCCGGCTCTGACGCACAACCTTCAATGAAGGTACGCCCATTCATGCATGTCTCCACACAGAAGACGCTCTAGCTGAGAATCGAACAGGATGTCTTACTGTGAGGCGACAATGCTACCGCAGCACCACCACCGCAGTGTAGTTGTTTCATACTAATTACCACTATAAGTAATATAGAAGAGGGATGGGGTTAAGGGGGATGGCAGCCCCCCTTAGATGCTTAAGCAGACATGCTTCAGTCAATGATTGCAGAATGTTGTTTTGTTTCAAGCAGCACACAGCAGTCATTTATTCACTGTCCCTAGGTTATCCTTGTTCTTTAATTGTAGTGGCAGTATGATGGGGACTATTATTGCTTGCTGTAATACTGATTCATTAATTAATAAAAAAATGTTTATCTGGTGAATTCTTACAAGCCTGAGATAAAGCTCCTCGTGATGCTGCATTTGCAATGTAGCCAACAAAAGTTATTTGTATTAATTTATTGTTCAGTTGTGCTACCTAATATTGTACATGGGCTGTGCAACCAATGTAGAGAAGTGGCAGTTATGTGTACATGGGCTGAATGAGGTTACTCTGAGACTGTCAGTGTACCAGAGGATGCCCAGTAAGTAGTATATGTCATTCCATATGGAAATACACAAAGCTGCATGGTGGCGGTGGGGGGATACTATATTTCAGTATAACTGGATAGTTTATGATACAGATGAAAGCTGGGATGCTTCAGAATTCTAGTCTCAGAGAAATACATGACATGTTATTACTTTGAAGTAAAGCATCTCTGCGCAGTGATAAGTGCACTGTTGCCTCTTGTTGTAGCAAAGTTATCTTTCGTATATTGTGTAGCTGTGGGTGCATAGGGATCTGCTTCCTACCATGATGTGTATCTGATTTGTTGGGTGGCCGTTATGAACAACTGCATTTAATGTACTCTAGTGAGAGGACTCAAAAAGGATTTCAGCTTTCAGGAGGTATGGTTGTGGATATTTGTACTGAAGGATTTTCTTAAATCAACTTGCCAACACTGTCTCTATCAGTACATTGCAGTGGATTCTCTCCCAGATCTGATCTATTTATTTTTCATATGAAAATCATGTTGACTCTGGTGTGTTAGTAAAATACTGCCCTGTTTTGCTCAATGGGTCCATAATTTAAGGCCTCTTTGGAGTGTAATGAGCACAACAATGAAGTCTGACTGATGGACCATTTTACAACTGTTCTCTGTGTGCCATTGAAGTTGTTCTTGTTTTTCCTGGTTACAAATAAAACAAACAAACAAAAACACTGCCTGCATGTCCACGCTACCCTTTGCTTACAAAACTCTTGTCATGGAGTTTGTGACCAGAATAGAGTCAGACTTATCCATAGTGCAGTGACTTATCTCTACTCTAGTCAATAACCTGTTGTAAATGTATTCTTAGTTCAGCACGGTGTCCTTGTGGTGAGACATTCTTTTTTTTTTTTAGATTATTTTGATATGAGGTAGCTGTATGCTAAATGGATGCATCTCTTTTATATCATTAAAATGTTGTGGGGTTAAGCATTATTGTTCAGGGGAAAAGAACGACTAAAAATTTCATACCAGTATTGAAACAGTAACTGTATTAAGTTGTTATTATAACCATATTAATTGGTTTATGTATATTGCAGAAAATGCTGCTGCTTAAACAAATACAGCTCTTGTTTCTGCTAACAATTGCACACCGATATTCAGTGACAACTGCGTAAGAATACATATTCAGCATGGCTGTTGGAAGAGTAAAGTATAACAAAATTATCTGACCTTTAAATCCTTTGTAATGCGTGAAATATCCTGACTACACTGTGAAATTAAGAAAAAAAAAAAAACATGTTATAGTGAGGTTCATATCACAGCACCTCACTTAAACAAACTTGTTATAACTAGGTGCATGCTTATTTGTATTTGTTTTTGGAGGTAGAGCACTGATCTCCTTGGACCTTTTTCAGACTCAGCCTGGGAGCGGTGTCTGGTTAAGTGACTTGCTCAGAGTCACACAAGTAGTCCATGGAGGCTGAGGGAATCAAACCTTGCACCACTGGACCACAAGAAAGAAGCAGCTAGTTAATTTCTCCTTAATCCTCTAAGCCAGCTGTCAGACAACCTATGATATTGGCCAGCCTAATGCTGTTTCACACAGCACTCACCAGGTTAATGTAATAGAAGCATGTTGACAGCTTTAAAAGTTGTTAACGTATTTTGTACTGCCACAAAAGCAACATGTAGAAATGAAAGTGTGTAAAGTTTTTAAACTGGTTGTAAAACTTTTGATTAATTAGTGGCATACTTTGCTGCTGATTGCTGTTTGTATGCTGGGGCAAGGTGTGCAGTTCTTGCTGCCACAATTTTTTAAAGGAGAACCGCACCCACAGACTTAAAAAACATGTTTATTTTATCATGGTTTGGGGTTTCCTACATTTTAACACCAGTCTAGGACTATTTACAGGTTTTTAAATATTTTTATACGTAATTTCTGAGTCTGACCACATGGAGTCTGGCATTTTGAAGTAATTCTGATTGTTTAGTCTGCCTCTAAGTATCCCATAATGCAATGCTTGTCTGCAAAAAAATTACATCATGCAGGCCTCTTTCTTCCTAAAGCTCCTGTCACTGCATTGATTTTACATGCATACACTGCTATCTTTCAGTCAGTTCGTTTTAAGTAACATTTCATGCCATTCAATGACGACTTAAAACACAAACAGTGCAAATGCCACAGAACAGACTTTCAAATTGCTTTTTACTTCTGCTTCTTTTTATAATGGCTAAACTGCAGTCTTTTGTGAAGCCTGAATTGGACTACTTTGACTCATCTCCCACCCCCCTTCACACCTAACTTCCCTAGCTGTCAAAGTGCTAAGGGTAATTTGAGCTGTTAACCTACTGTGATTGATAGCTCACAGCAGGAGACTTGATTCATGTACTGTTTCCTTGTTCTAGCCTTTAGTTTCTGTATGGGTAGGGGAAGGACCAGGAGTTGTGACATCACAGCATGGGTGGGTTTTTAGGATGTTAGTGGTGATGTTAGATTGAGGAGGGAAATGGCCAGAAAACTACCTGTATTCAGTGGCCTTGATGACAGTGAATTGGAGACTGCAGCAAGCTTTCCCAGGGTGGGACAAAAGTTTTTTGAAAGTGAAACAACCACAGTACAGTAAGGTACTGTTCTAGTGGAGAGAAACAGTCAATTTAAAATATTTTAAATGCTGTATTGTTGTTTATTCATAGCAGGGACAGTATATAGGAAGAAAAAAGACAGAGAGGTTGAGCATTTAATAATAGAATCCCATTGTTGTCCTTTAAATAGTAAACAAACAAAAGAAAAAAACTGAGTGAAACAAGACGTGAAACCAGTGAAAGGGGAACTCTTCTCAAGCACAGCAGTCAAAATACAAAGTCCTGAACGTAAGTTTATTTTTAAATAACACGATACGTTTTCGTTATTTTAACAGCAAGTAACTTCTTCAGAGGAACCAACAGAAGAATTGGGTAGCGCCAAATTTAAACTAAAATTGACGTAATCACGTCTACAAACACTTCATTAATATTAATATTAAAATCACCGCTGTCAACGGTAAGACATCAAAACAACAACTGATACAAAGTTGATAGCCTGTGCTGAAACACATTTACATTTGTTGAAACCAGCAAAATATTTCTAGCGCTAACCTAGTATTATCACCATCCTGATAGATAGTACAGTTAAAAGTCAGTGATGAAATATATTCAATGCGCTTCACCTAGAACTAAGTGCTAATTGTGTATAATATAAAATAATATAAAATCTGCAAAAAGTGTACTAGAATTTAGGGAAATTCTTGACACTAAATAAGTCAAGCTAAAAAGACATAGTGACCTCTTATACCAAAGCTAGTGTGTTAAAATAGATTGTTAACAAACATTAGCACATGAACTGTCAACGTATTAGGTACATAAATAAAAATTAAAAAATAAAAATACTCAATACCACTGTCAAACTAAAACAAATTTTAGAATAAAAGTAAAACTATCTCAAGAAACTTCTAAGTTTTAGAAGACAGGCGATATTGCAGTTTTCATTAAGGCCAGGAAAAGTGAAAGCATCCAGGGTAAGTTGCCACTCAAGCTCCCGAACTTCTAACATAAGTGAAGCGCATTGAATATATGATTTTAATATTAATATTAATGAAGCGTTTGTAGACGTGATTACGTCAATTTTAGTTTAAATTTGGCGCTACCCAATTCTTCTGTTGGTTCCTCTGAAGAAGTTACTTGCTGTTAAAGTAACAAAAACGTATTGTGTTATTTAAAAATAAACTTACGTTCAGGACTTTGTATTTTGACTGCTGTGCTTGAGAAGAGTTCCCCTTTCACTGGTTTCACATCCTTTAAATAGTAATATATTAGAGTAGCTACAACTCCCCATGTGTTGCAAAGAATTGTGCTCATGTCTCTTAGTAGATATTCAGTTTATGTGTTTGAAAATGGATTCTAAGAATTCTCAAGAGTTTCACTGTCAAGGTGAATTTATTGGTATTCATTTCTTGGACAGAGAACAAACTGATAATCTGATAATTTTCCTCTATGTAACATAGAAGAGAAGAGAAGAACTGTCTATCTGATCATAGCCAAGTTGCTATATGCTGAGAAATGGATTTATGAAATTCACATTGAGAGTGAATATCATGAATTTCTTGAATCCATTTCAAGAACACATGACAAACAGTTATGGTCAGAGACCCCGTCATAACTCCTTATAATACATGGGATTTTTAGCTACTTGAATGTACTGCCAGTTTAAAAAAGGTGTGGCAGCAAAAACTTTCTAGCAGCTTTTAAAGCTGTTGGTAAATTACATACTACATTATAATGTGCATGCGGTAAGACTGATATAAGAGTTTGTCAGGGAGGTAAAGTAAAATAAATATGGAAAATGTTATGCAAATAAGTAAGACAAACTTAAAAGTATGCAATCTGATGAGGCAAAAGATTAATGTAACTTCGCTTTTTTGAAACAGGCCATGTGGTCATGACAAATTCTATTGAGATCTACGGCTGAGGAATGTACCCTTAGAATGTGATATATTTTAAATTCAATGTTATCCCATAAGACACATTATGTAGTAATAATAATCCCTTTTAGACTATGGAGTAATAGGGGTTCACTCATTACTTAAACCAATCTGCTGTGTTAGTAATCTACTAATAACCTTGTCATATTTTTTTTGCAGAACACTAGTGAGCCATAACAAGTACCTAAATGCATATTAGTGAGGAATAATATATTTTATGATATACCAAGTAATGAAAATATAGAAGCACTGTGCAGAAACTCCTTTTAAAGTGGCAGATCTGTAGGTTTTATGACTTAGGGGCAGGGTGTTTCTTTACATGCTGGTAGAATGGCTTTGAACAGCATTCTAGTTGTTGGAGGGCTTTCTGAAGTTGTCAGTAACTGATTCACTTTCCTTATGGGGTGGTAGACCAGAGTTCCTGTTGCATCAGTACCCATAGTGGAGACTACGTGTGCTGCTGATGCCACAGGAACAGTATCACCCCAAGTGGAAACTAGAGGAACTGCAGCATGCAAGCAGTCGAATTTCAAGGGGAGGTATTTGGTGGGTGAGTGGTGGATTGATGAGTAGTGGCAAGTCTGTAAACCGAAAGAAAAAAAAAATGAGAAAAAAGGAAATCTTAGATAAGGTGCCTGAGTGGTAAAATACAGAGAGATACTGAGACAAAGAGAGGCTGCCAAGTCAGGGTATAGTCAAGGATGATTACACGGAGAGAAAAAATGCTGAATTATGCAGTGATGCTTTGGAAGCCTTAACATAGTCTACACCGTAAACAAATGCTGCATTTAAATAAAAATCATATGGAGGAATTGCAGATGTATGCCCTACAGTTGAAAGCTGCAGCTGCATTTATCAAATGTTTTGTCAGCAACAGAAGATTAGACTTCCTAAGTAATAGAAATCTCTGTGCTCTTTCTATCCAAATAAAGACTGAATGACAGTAAAAAAAAATGCTGATAACAGTGGGGCCTCTGGGCAACCATCTTGGTCATCCCTTTGTTAGACTGGCCCCATTGCTCTCAAACAGTTTGTAAACAGAACAGTAGCGGTGACGTATTGCTCCTATTGTGATTTAAGGTTTCAAACAGCTGTTGCTTCTTATTAGCATTTGTTTAAAGATTATTTAGTCAGGCTTTAAAAAGAAGCAATGGGTCACTGTGTAGTTAATATAGGCAGAGATGAAGAATGTTTTGTTACTTTTTAATTAGTGACCACTGAAAGATACTTTTACTGCATGATGTCTCTTAAGAATTACAGTTTCCTTATTTATAAACTAAGTATTTCTAGCCTTCTTCAAGAGGGAGATGGCCCTTTCTGGAGTACTAATGTTTGATAATTCTGTATCTGTGGGGGCTCTGTTTGGAATGCAGGAGCATTTCTAAGCTCTCTGAATGGTTCACTAAATGGTATCTTTACTTGAAAATATGTTACAAAATAATTTTCTCTTAGGTTCCAGAGATATAAATAATGCATGTGTGGGAGCTCATAAATGGAGACTAGAATTTTCCACAGTAGTTTTTGTTCTCAATCACCTTGATGAAACAATCTTGAAGGCACTCTTTCAATGGCATTTGGAATGAGCCCCTGACAGTCTGATTTTCCACCCCTGTTGCGATGTTGCTTTCTCTAGTTAATATTCTTCTGTAAGTGTCGTGCAAAAGTAAACCAAAAGAGCCCAGCGCATGACACCAAGGCTACATTTGCATTAATTATGCAGTCAGGATTGGTGAGAAAATGCTGTCAGAGAGAGGCAGTAAATGAGAGCTCTCCAAATGAGGCTGACTGAAGAGCATTCAATTCATTTGCATGTAGGCAAGAGGACACCCTCATATTCAAGAGAGGGAACAATAGCATTTTTCTTGTCTGGTTGTTCTGTTATTGTATTCTGACTTAATGAGTTAAGCAGTGTTCACATTGACAAAAAAAAAAAAAAGACAATGCAGATTTTCTTTGTAAGGAAATGAAAAAAAAAAAGATTTTGAGAACAAATCAATTGTACTTAATACCACAGCAAAATATATCACAAATATAATATCAATCCATTCAGCATTTTCTTCTGGAGAGAAGCGTTTATTTTCAGTGCTAGTCACTTAGTAATAATGACATTACATCAAATTTTACCTGCAGTGTGGCATTGGACTTGTGACATGGTATTAAAAACAAAGGTTTTAAAGATTTGAATTCTACGGTAGTCACCAGCTATCCACATTTATTGGCTTACTTAAATGTATTAAAAGAAAGCGGGCATTGCGTAATGGAGTGCTTGCTTCCAGGGGTGTTTTGGGGTAGGAAGAATGATAGAATGCTCTTCTTTGGCAAACATGTTTAGTTTTCTTCACAAGGCTAAATTCCTGCTGAGGAAAACTAGTACAGAACTGGATGAAACACAATGGTTTATGTTCAGTACCTGGGCAGGGTTTTATGATATGCATCAAATGTATGTAGCAGAGTGAAATGTCTGTGGTGTAAACGTATGGCTAAAATTCACTAGTTGTCAATCTTCCATCATGAAAATGTTGATAATAAGTAGCTTTTACATGAACATTCATGTTCTTCTACTTGCATTATCCTGTTCAAGGATGTGGGGAGTGGGAATGTATTCCAGAACTCACTGGGTGTAAGGTAGAGAAATTCTTGATAGGATACCCATAGACTGCCTGATCTGTCTCTCTGTCTCTGTATATATATATATATATATATATATATATATATATATATATATATATATATATATGTATATATATAATATATATGTATATGTATATATATATATATATGTATATATATATATATATATATATATACACATATATATATATGTATATATGTATATATATATATATATATATATATATATATGTATATATATATATATATATATATATATATATATATGTATATATATATGTATATATATATGTATATGCTTATATATATACATATATATATGTATATGCATATATATATATATATATATATATATATATATATATATATATATGCATACACATACACACACACACTGATATTTGTGTGTGGTGTTTGGATGCTTTATAGTTTACCTATAATATATCTTTAGGATATGGGAAGATGGGAGCATATTCTGGCACTCACTGGGTGTAAGACAAAGAACCCTGATGGGACACCAGTACATTGTCTGGATAGACACACACACATACCACACTAACACCTATGTGCAGTTTGGATGCTTACTAGTTCACATGGAATGTAGCTCAACATGTGGGAGGAAGGTAGAGCATCTGGCAAAACCTCCGTGCAGTCAAATGTAGAAGAGGCAAAGTCTTCCTGACAGTGAACTGAGCATTGTGAGAGAGTAGTGCTAATTTATTACACTGGTGCTGTGTCCGTTACCACAGACCGAATATTTAGAGTGTATCTAAATCAGATACTTGCCACTGGTTTACATTTTGTGCTTTTTCTAGTAAAGATCCAAAAGCAGAATAAAAGGGGTAGCAGTGTTTTAGGTTTATATAGGGGGGTTCTTAGTATACCACAGTCTCGTAAAATCCTCTCAAAAGGGCTATCTTTGTGAATGCAGCTTGATCAGCTAGTCAGAGAGTTTATTAATCCGTGACTCTACTTGCCTGATCAATTGTTCCCAGTCAATCATTAAGCCAAGCTGAGCCAAGTATGCTACTCCGAATGTTTTATTTTTAGCCTCATGCAGGACATCCATGAGATATCAGATTCATTTGTGGAATATTTTATGTTGGGGCTGTCATTACTTGGATATGGCATTTTGCTATTACTTCTTTTATGTTTATATATATATATATATATATATAACTAAACACTTGTGCATCAACAGATGAACTAATGCCCACATTTTAGAATTTGAAGACTTGTTTGTCAGAAAGTGTATCTGCAGTTGCACAGTTTCACCCACCAATGGGTGCACTCTGAGTTTAGTTTGTTTAGGCAAGGGTCACAAGATATCATGCTACTCTCTTTGTATGGGGGTCTAGCTGTGTCAAGTGTAAAGGAACGTGAGAGAAGCTGTAGAACATCTCATGCAAGCAGGCCACGAAAATATAACTGTAGGCTCATAGGACTTTGGATACCAAGGAGTCCACATCAGTTCAAGTACCAATCCAGTATGAATAATTAAGAAGCTGAAGGCCATCATTCACAGTAAAGTATGGACCTCCCAGTTGGCCACTGGACTCTGGTGATATAATCTGGAAACCTGACATTGCCAAGAAAGGGGACAAAATCCCTAGCATTCTTATGTTGAAGCCAGCTTTTCCCAATACTACAGTATAAGTGACAGTGGACCCTTCAAGGCACACCAGTCCTCAGGTTTCCATTGCTCCTGTGGCCACCATCAATAATGATAAACTGGACTTGACTATTATTAAGGTTCAGTACAAGAAGTATTTTTCTACCTATCCTGTTCCCTCAGTCCAGGAGCACTAGGAGAGCTTGCAGAAATGGAGCAGAGTTTTTTCTTTATTTCTGAGAGTGTTCCCTTCCTCCTATGGCATCATCCTTGGTCTTTTTAACCTGGCATCAACTTTTCCCAGGTTGCTGTTGCTGAAGCTGCCATTGCTAGTGCTGATGCCCATTGCCACAGAATCTGCCTTTTGGCAGTAGCTTCCATACCAAGGCCAATGCTAGTGCTTCCACTGAGGCATCACTATTTCTATAACTTTATATACCCTCGTCCTCCTAACTAACAACAAATGCACTGATGCTGGCCTACTGTACTCCACTATGCAACACCATTGCCACTTGTGACCATTATGGCAATGTTAGCACTGGGTCTGACACTACTAGATCTATTGGCAGTAGGTGATCTAATGCCACGTTATATACCTTTCACTACTTTGCTCAGTTTTCTCACCAAATATACTTTTCACAAATTTTTTCAAATGTGCTTCTCACAGTAGTATTAGTCAACATTTCAGTTTTAAAGAAAGCCTGCAACAAATTTATTTTGATAAATACTTATTCCTCAAGGGGAAATGTCCATCCATGGCCTCACAGCCTCTTCATCCTCCAAATTTACAGTGCACAAACTTTCATTAAAGTTTTTGCTTCAATGTTTTTCATGGAACTGGTTCTTTCTAGCCATTGCTCCTTGGAATCTCCCATGATGTACAGAAATCTCCTTTCCAGTGTCATCTGCAGAGTGAATAATTCTCCCAGAGCTTTGTCAATTTTTAGTACCACCTCAGATCTTTCCTAAAAATATGCTGTAGGTCTAGTGCGACTAACTCTGTCATCAAAACAGAAGTAAAAAAAAAATGAAATTAATAAAAAAAATAGAATATATTCATATGTGTCTAGTTTGGTTCTTGACTGTGACTGATTCTGTACAGTCTGTATATCCTCCATATGCACTTACAGATTTTTATTGTGAGCTGTGGTTTCTTTGCATCCCAGTGACATGTTGATATTATATTGTACCTTTCCCATTCTGCTCAGTGTACATACAGCCTGGGTTATCAGAATGTCTGGCATCACATGTTTGGCAGGCTTTTACCATTAAAGAAGTCCTTGTTTTGATTAGTGTCATTTAATGTTTTGCCCGTATGATTCTTGACCTCAGTTTGCTGACTATTATTATTACACTTATTGACTTCCGACTCTTTACAGTTTCTTTCTTCTTGACTGTTGCTTTGATCTCGTCAACAGTGTTATGTTTTTTTCATTCTCATTGAAAAGCTTCTGTTTTGATTGAGCTATAGTAATATTGCTGTAATCCATGCTGGAGCACATTCTGGAGTGTGGCAACATTTGTACTATGTAAGACAGATCAGTCTCATCCACATGTTGGATTAAGTGTGCATTGGTATTCAATACATTATTCATGAATATGAAGAAAAGTATCTTAATATTGATCCCAGTAGAGCTTGTGTGTGTGATAAATGCTCTGACTGTGCATTTTGTCAAACAAGGACCAGCATGCAATTCCTCGGTTTTTGAACCTTCTTATAGTCTGCTTACTGCAGGCATTTTCAGTAAGGTAATCTCATAGCAGATTGCTTCTACTAATCCAAATTCCATAGAAAAGTTAAGAAATGTGGATGCTGTCTCTGTTCCGTTCCATGTATACTATTGGCAGATCGTAAACCATTCTGGTTATATGTTAGAGTCTTATCAATGGATGAGAATTTTGTACGAGTTGCTGATGGACCTATTTTTCCAGGACTTTTGATAGGGGACTAGAGGAATACATATTCATATCCACTTTTACACTTTATACTCTTTGTTCTCTTTAAATAGTGTTTGCTTGTTTTCAAAGCTCTGGTATAACTCTCCTTTAGACTTTTGCGAATAAGTGTTGTAACTAAACCAGTACTAGGTACCTCAGCATAATAATGGCCAGGAGGGAGTTTTTCTAAAGCTGCAGACCCATGTGCTGACATCAGTTGAATGAAATATTTAGAATTATTGTTACCAGTGACCACAAACATGAAAGCTTGCATGGGCAGGTGTTTGTTGGATAATTTTGCACATAACCTAGAGAATGTGTGTATTTCCTGGTTATCTTCCTTAGTTTTTTTCTTAATAGTGAGGGATGACTTAATGCACAGATGTGCTTGCTTTTTAATATTGCTAACTGTGTTTCTTAATTTGTAACACTGGCTTAGATTTTGAGCCTCTTTTAGCCTTTTTTAGGAGCACTAATTGGTCCAGTATTTCTGCTTACTTCTCTTTTCGGGTTCCAAGAAGAATAGACTAAAGTCTGTGGTGCACTGTTTTATAGCCTGGCTCCCTCTGACATCTATGGTTCTGGGTGTAACTTGTACTCCTGTATCATACTCCTGAAGAAGATTAAGGCAGGGACTGATATCTACCTTCTGCTGAGTTCTATCTTCAGAAATGATCTTATTAAATGAACTTTTATTATGGTATTTTCACACAGCTATACTTTCTGAAGACTTACCATAACTGTCTGCACATATCTGAGCTGGAGTCAGTACTGGCTGTATCTCCTTTAGATGTCGTATGTTTACTTTCACTGGCTTTCATAGGCTACCTGGGAAAATGTGGCCTAAGTTCAGACTCATCAGATAAGCACATTTTGTGTTTTTCAAGGGGATGCCTCTAGAACTTTCCAGAACAGCATTTAATAACTTGGGATTTTTTATGAACTGTGTAAAAGTTGTCTTTTGGAGCTGCCATGCAAAAGTCAGATAAAGGCACCTCTTGGAGCAGGCAAATGCAACCTAAAAGCCTGGATGCTTGAAAAGACTTAGGTAGGAATAAGCTGACTCACCAACTAAAAAGATCATCAGCTTTTCAGCATGGTAATGAGCTTATGTGGTCAAACATTTAGTTTGTGGGCAAGTTCCTAGTGCATTCTTCCCTTTACTGGCATGTTCACATCTCAGAGGAAGCATAGTGAATGAGTGTACTTGTAACATTGTATGTACACCATTCATTAAACTTAATTTGGTGGGTGGCTGACAAAATAAATGGATATTTCATATTTATAGTCAGGTTTTATGCTGTATTGCTTAGTGTTCTGTCACTAGCCGGATATTTCATTTGTGTCGGCAGATTCATGGTGGTGGTAAACAACCTTTGATTTTGGCATCTGGGTTTTCACACCCGTATTGGTCACTTTCTGGAATTGTCTGTTGCATGGAGGTAATATATTTACTAATGGGCAGTGCATGCAGAAACACTGCTTCTAATATACTATGGTTATTATATTTAACATGATAAGGTTTGCTTGTTTTAGTTTTTATGGCTTTAGCAGTTTCCATTCTGATTTACTAATGCTCAGACATACCTTTGGCATCTGATAATCACATTTCCATACTCTACCAACTTGCAGAACTGCTACTCCTTGTTGCTTGGCAATTCAGTTAGTTATTAACCCCAGAGGTGTTGATGATAATTTGTCAGAATTATGAATTGATAATTTTACTTTGTAATGATTCTAGTCTGTTATTTTGCAATGATGCCGTGGCCTTTTGAAAAGTGTTACTAGCAGTAAAGAACTTTACACAAGTGCATATGTTTAGATTTCACTGATTATATCCATGATCCTTTGCATACCATTGTTTTGCATGTTTTTCTGTCTTAGTGTTGTAATATGGCACCTACTTCGTAACATAATTTACATCATGGCTTGAAAAGTTTTTAAGTTATTATGGCTAGTACCTTTGCTCTGCCATTTAGATTACTTTTTAATAATCCAGTTACTGTATTTATTTATTCACTTTCTTTGAAGCTACTACCAATCCTTTAACTTATTTAACTTTTCTCTTGTTATGGCAACAGGTAATTTTCCTTCTTTGTGTTATAGTGATAAAACAGAATATTTTGTATGTTTGTCCTTGTGTGGAAAAAAGGAATTCCTAATTCTTTTAAAATAATTACTGAATTTCAGGTTAGCATAGAATGCTTGAATTAATAAATCTTATAGCGTGTATACTAATAAGATGCTGTTTTTTTATAAATAAGCTTGCTTTATCATAGTACCATATTGAATAACTCTGTCCCATTCATCTTCACATTTCAGCACAGCAACATTTTATAGCAGATATGACTCTTATAATGGTGTTACCCACTCCCTTCCACTAAATAAAACCCTAACCCATGTTTCATTACAATGTAGGTGGCCTGAAGGAAAATATATGTATTCTTTCCTTTTGGTATAAAATATGCATTTGGGCTTCTCATTTCATCTCCAATCTGTGTTATTCCTTAAAAATGCAGAACTGCCCGAAGTCCTCTTTAATATTTAATTCAACAACTTTTTAATCTGTCATTATGCTGTGATGAAGTAAGCATCAAATGTCGCTGAGAAAGATTAAATTATACTTGGAAATAGGAATTGAAATGATTTAGGGGTTGGAGGCTGAATATTTGTTTTGCACAGTAATAATGGTAGTCTCAGTTGAAGCAGTGGTATGGTTTGTTTTAATGCCTTCTGTGAGCTGAGCTGTATTCCCCTGTGGCACCCCTTGATTTACATTGGTGCTGCCAAGCTTTATTTTATTTAAATGGGGGTAGGAAATGAAAATTACCACTGTACATTACATTAATTACTTTGTAGTATCCAGCTTTATTGCCATTTTACTGTTGCTGTAACTGTGTAAAATAATCTATTGAAACTATATAATAGGGTATATTTTAAAGCTTAACCTAAAACACAGTTCTTTTCAAGAAGTCTGGACTTTTTAACTTGCAGCCTTTCCATCTGTGTATGTGTTCCAAAACAACTGCTGTTTTGAGAATGGCTATTAAGTTACAAAATAGAAGTCTCATTTTTTAATTTTTACATCCTCCCCAGAAGGAAAACAAATTAAGAGTCATGTTTACAAGCGTTAATGATGAAAACAGGAACAAGACTGTAGCAGGGTAGGTATGCATGGGGATATGCACACGTTACTTCGTCATTTATAAAATAACATATCAACCACTTTAGGTGCTGTGGCAAGTATCACATGCCATGCACACCTATCTGTTATACATTTCAACAGATCAATGTGCTATGAATTATCTGGAGAACAATAGGTGAAGATTTAAAGTCATTTTTTTTACAGGTTTTGTAGTTCTGATAATAGCAGACCTAACATTTCTGAGTGAATACGCTTATTTTGACATTACTGTAGATAATTTGGGCTTTCATATAATGTGCATTGAGACGCGGCCATGGTGGTACAGCGTTAGTATTGCCACCTCACAGCAAGAGTTTCTTCGGTTTGATTCTTGGCTGGAGTGCAGAATCTGCATCTCCTCCATGCAGTTGCATGCATTTCCTCCCACATCCCAAAGACCTGATGGCTGCAGGTGGATTGGACACACTAAATTGGCCTTAGGTGTGCATGTGTGCCTTCTGTGGAAGTTTGGGTGCAGGGCTCGCAACTTGACACTGTAAAACTCCACTGCCAATCATTCTGCAGACCGTTGTTCCGCTGCAGTGACCCCGACTGGGAAAAGCCGAAAGAAGAATATGATGTGCATTGAGTAATTCTGTACTTTAAAATCAATTGTGTTTATAGGAAGAGCAGTACAAAGATGCAGAGATTAGCATTCTCATTTATCAGTAGGGGGTTGACTGGTTCAGTTCTTGACGAAGAGGCCTTCCATGTGGAATCTGCATGGTCTCCATATATTGGCATGGCATTTCTCTGAGTGCTCTGGTTTCCTCCCCTCTCCCAAAGATATGTAGTAGGTGGATTGCTTATGTGCCAATTGTGTGTGTGTGTGTGTGTGTGTGTGTGTGTGTGTGTGTGCGTACGCTTCCTGCAATAGATCAGCACCTATCTAGAATGGGTTTCAATGCTTTTGGAATAGACTCCAGCTGTGAAGGATAAAGCAAGTTATTAGAAAATGGTAGCCTGGAGGGATAAGAGCAATAATTGTCGGAGGAAAGCATGACGTATTTGTGACTGTTTGTCTTTGTGGTATTGTTTGCCTAACAATAAGAAGAGTGTTGCTACATCTGAATTAGAATATAGTGTCTTTTAATTAATAACTTTGTTCAACATGTGCAGAAAGTGACTTTTAAGAACAGTTTTCTGTATGTTTTGGTTAGAGAAGGGACTGTGAGTTACTAGTTGCATTTTGGAATGTCTAAGTTTTGTTATTCAGTTATACGTCAGGTAGTATTAACATAGGTTCAGCTATTGCTCAGTCTTTCTTCAGAGCTACCTCACCTTACATGGAGTCTCTCTACTCCATACCAGGTGTTGCTGGAGAATACAGGGTAAGGATACATGGAAGAAGGGATTCAGTAGTAGTGGTACTGAGAGAGCTATCAAAAACATGAGAACTAGGAAGTACTGCACAGTGCAGTGGAATGTAGGAAGAAGCCAAATGTGCTTCACTGTTCATACAGGGATCTAGCAGAACAATCAGGCAAGTAGCAGAGATTAATTCCTCTTGTTTGTAGACTTTAGGCATATGGTATACAGTGTAAAAAAAAACATTAATGTAGTAATTTTGTGTGATTTCATGGTCAGCTTAACATGTTCATAGGTTCATAGGTTCATACTAGGCTATCTGCCCTAGGGCATTTATAAGCCTAGCCAGAGTGTGTGTGGCTTTCACCACCCCTTAAGATGAGAATACTATACCCATTAGTTTGCTGTGCCTCTGTCCAGCAGTGATACAGAGATGATTCCCGGGGTAAACCTACGATCTCCCATCCACTCGTCAAGATTTCTCTTGAACAGAGTCAGTGAGGGGCTCTGCCTCACATGGACTGGGATTCTGTTCCATAGTGTAGGGAGTCTCTGGGTGAAGAATCTGTCCCTCCAGCACGTCCTATTTATATCCGTGTTGAGGTTTAAGTCTCTTGCTCTCGTGGCTCTGGTGGATTTGGATTTTTTGAGGTGGAGCATGTCCATTAATTTTGGACATGGCCTTGTATGTCAGGCACAGATCACCTCTGAGCAGGCGGTATGCGACTGAATAGAGCTGGAGTTTCTTCAGTCGGGCATCGTATGACATATGTTTGAGCCCCTTTATCCTTTTGGTGAGGAACTTTTGGGGTCTTTCCAACTGCTGCAGGTGTCGGGTAAGGTACATTCTGAATGGGGCGTTGTACTCAATCACTGGTCTGATAAGTGAAGAGTACAGGGGTACAATGACCTCTCCTGATCTGGATGTGAATCCCTTCATGATCAGGTGGGCAATGTAGAAGGTGTTCCTAACCACTTTGGCAATGTGAGTGTCAAAAGAGAGGTTACTGTCAACTTGGGTCCCCAGGTCCCTGATAACTTCTTCCGTGTTTAATGGATTACCACCTATGTGGTAATTAGGGGTTACCTTGTTTTTCCCAAAGGGTATGACTATACATTTTTGGCATTTAGCTTAAGGCCATGGCTCTGGCACCAGTTATCCATTTCTATGAGACCTTTCTGGAGGATGTCTGTGTCTGATGGAGTGTCAATTATGGTGCCCAGTTTGCAGTCATCTGCAAATTTTGTCAGCCACAATCCCCCTATGTTTGCCTGCACTTCAGAAAAATAAATGCCGAACAAGAGGGGGCCCAGGACTGAGCCCTGTGGGACACCACTCGTGACCGGCTTAGAGTCTGACATGGCACCAGCAACTCTAACCCTGTGTGTTCTGTCCTTGAGCCAGTTTGCAACCCATCTTGTGACATATGGGTTTACATCTAAGCTGGTGAGCTTTTCTATGATGCCCGAGTGGGGTATTGTGTTGAATGCTTTTGCCAGGTCAAGGTAGGCTGTGTGAACTGCCTTACCCTCATCAATGGCCTTAGTGACTGTTTCGAAAAAGTCGACCATGTTCAAGAGGCAGGATCTGCCCTTGACAAAGCCAAATTGGGTAGGATCCAGTGTCTGTAGGTCCCCAATGTCTTTATTTATGAGTTCCATTATGATCCTCTCCATAGCTTTGCAGACAAGGCTCGTCAAGCTTATGGGGCGGTAATTTCCAGGGTCCGTAGAAGCACCGCCTTTGTGGAGTGGGACCACAGTTGCCGTCGCCATTCTTTGGGTGCGATCCTGTAGTAAGTCTAAGATTAAACAGCAGCCTTATGTGTGGGTTTAGTTCCTCATTGAGTTCGTGTAGCACACAGCCGGGGACACTGTCCGGTCCCATTGATGCTGTGTTTTTGCTTTAGAGAGCAGCTCTCACCTGGGCATCTGAGATGTTTGGGAGGCTAGACTCTGGTGGGATAGATATTTCTCCTTTTTGGGGGAGGGAGGGAGGGGAGAAATTTGCACTGAACCTGTCTGCCATTATGTTGGCAATGTCTGTGGGTTCAGTGATTTTTTATCATTTTGGACTAATTCTGAGCATATCTGGGAGTTTCCACCCATGTTTCTAACATAGCTAAAGAAGGCTTTATGATTGTCTTTTGTGTCATTAGCGATTTTTCTCTCAAAGTTGGCCTTGGATGATTTTATGAGTGATCGTAGTTTATTGCTAGTATTGATCAGAGATGCCTTCCCATTTAGGGATTTTGCTCTGTCATGTAGTAGCTTTCTCCTCTTGTTGTAGAGTTTGTTTATGGCTGGAGTCCACCAGACCGGGCGCCTGCCTTTGGTGGAAAAGGTCTTGATTTTATTAGGGATTGCTTGATCCATACATTCCTGGAGGTGCTCGTAGAAGGCATTTGTAAGGGTTTCAGCAGCGTGGGTTGTGGTTTCCACTGGCTCGGGGCCTTGAAGGATACCACTCCAGTCTTAAGAAGTGTGAAGTTTGCTTTTGAGAAGTTCTTCACTGTGGTCTTTTTCTGGGTGGGGGCGGGATGTGGATCTCCAGTGAGATTAATTTATGGTCTGATCTCACCAATGAGGGATATACTTCCGGTCTGGAGCATTTTGTCCCCATGTTTGTGATGATCAGGTCTAGTATATTTTCTCCTCTTGTGGGAATGGTGACTAGTTGTTCCATAGCATTTGAGTTTATGAACTCAAGGAACCTTTGGGCTAGGGTGTTGGGGCTTGAGTAATGTTCCCAGTCTATGTTTGGGTAGTTGAAGTCACCCAATATGATGGTGTTTGGAGAGACATTTATACTCTCCAGTGTCTTCAGGAAGGCTGTGTGGGTTTCCTGAGTTTGAGAAGGTGGTCTGTAGCATGTTACAAACTGTAGGGCAGTTTTACCTATGGTTAATTGCACCTGGATGGTCTCCGATGCTTCGTGTGTTGCCACTAACCTGGAGACACAGACACAGACCTACCCGAAATTCAGTGGTAGGAAATAACTGGTTTTACACTTTATGAGACATTTTAGATAGTGATACTTTAAGACAAAACTCTGTCCAGTCAGTAATGTTTGTGAACCTTGCAAAGTAGATATTTAAGTAATCCAGCAATTGTCTTCTCAACTAAATCAATGTAGACAGTGTCAGATTTGAGTAAGTTTGTGATACTACTACATATTCTCATTCGTTTAGAGCTGCAATCCCATATATGGATTCCCCAGTTTTTTAATTATGAGGGCATATGTGGGGTGGGCTTCCAATGATGCCATATGATGAAGTATGTGCTTTGCCAAATTGTGAAACACTGAAGAACAATAACTGCACCACTGTAGGCTTTCCCAGCCTTCTTTCTGCTATCTCCTGTTGTTTATGACCTCTTGCTATTTATTCTGTTTTTCGGTGGAACACTGGGTGCTTGGATGAGTGAACCATGACCATTGTTGGCAAAGACTAAGGCTGAAGATTACAAAGAGTCTTTTTCACATTCATTGCACTTAGCACCAAAAGGCCACTCATGCTAACATGATAGGCTTGATTATGGAGATACTTTGGAGAAGTGTGAAGTAGTCTGCTCATCTCTTTCAAGTGCATATATTAATTTGTCTGCTTGACAGTTTTATGGCTAATTACATTTTAAAATAGTAGTTTAATAGCCAGATGCATTCTGTATGGAGTATACTTATTCCAAGCAAGCTCTGGGAACCTATTGCCTTTGCACTGCATAACAAAGACAGTGTCATCTGCTATAGGATTTATTATTTGTGTTCTTTATGTAGATCTCGGTTACAATACTCCTTACTGTCAGGACATCAGCTGCAGAAAGCCAGGCACCCTGACCAACTTTCTGCATTCAGCACCCCCCCCCCCCCTCTAGGCTAGACTTTAGTGATGTCAGTATTTTCCTTGTATAAAGCTGGCGTCTACATGTATCATTTTTGATATTCCTTACCTCGGTTCACAGTGCTGTCCATGTGTGGTAATATAGCATCCAGAGTCCATCATTATTCCTGATCTCAGGTCAGTCCACATAATTACCTCATTAAGGAAGTGCTCTTCTTAAGGGCATTGGGTCATATAGCCGTGACAACCTCTGTGCTGCTTAGAATGCCTGACAACTGATTTTCCTGTAGAATATGTCCACTCATAGAATAGATGGCACATGCTCTTGTGGTAGGGAAAGTCTAGATAAAAAGTTTCACAGCCTTTGTATCTCCTGCTTAGGGCTAGAGCTGAGCATTAAAGATCTGTAGGGTTTACCAGGGTTTCACTCGTTAAACATTTAGAAGAAGGGAGCATTCTGTGAAGAATGCAGTTTAGACAGATTGAGGCTTGTGGCCTTGATTTATACTACCATGGCATCTTCCAGCTCATCCCTGACCTCAGACATTCGCCATAACATGTGATTGGAAAAGCAATTGAAGGAGAAGGCAGTTAGGGACTTGGCAGATGCAGCTATGGTGTCCAACAGCCCTGTTTGGCTTGAGGATGCCAATCCAATGAGACACCTATGTAGCTCCAGCCCCAAACATCTTGCGTATCTAAGGCCTAAGGTAAGGCCCCTTTCAAGGCTGCCATGTTTATCGATTAAGGCATGTTCCAGTGAGCTGAGGGTCTGAGTGTGCAATTTGGGCCAGATGACGCACTTTAAGTGTCCAAGGCTGAAGTGCTTTTCATAGTTTCAGCCTTGGATTCCTAGGATTATTTTATTTAGGGTGGACACCCAAGGTTGAGTCATGAAGGTCTAGAAATTCAGTTCTGAGACACAGGCCTCTAGGGTAGCCTTCGCAGCCAAGTGGGCATAAAAGCCTAAGTATAGAACACCCACCCCAAGTCCTTGAAGTGAACTAAGCTTGATCCTATGTCCCTCCTCCACCCCCAGGCTATTCCCCAGGAATGGATCTCCTTGGCTCAGTGATTCATTCATGTCCCATAGAGCATTTTGCCAATTGCAGATCAGCTTTCAGCGTCTGACAGTATTCCCTCTGCTAAGAGAAAGCGGAAACCTTACCTAAAAGAAATTGCTCCTTAGCTAGTGAAAAAGAAGAACTGAACTACTTCTTAGATGTTTTTTATATTATTTTACTTTATTTTATTTCAGTTTATTGAGCATGGAAGTCCAATTTGGTAAAAAGCCCTTTTCAGGGAAGGCCCAGAAAGCTTCAACATCTTATAGGTATGATTACAAACAGTTAAACATAATGAAAATAAAACTGAAAAGAAACATAACTATACAGTGTAATTTGTAAAAATCTGGATAATATATTTAAAACTTAAAAGAAAGGCAATGTATAAACAATACAATTTGTCAAAATAGGGTTAACATATTTATAAGTCAGTGTTTCATTGATTTGTGAAGATTCTAAATTCATGTAAAGAGAGTTGCATTAGAACAACATAGATACCAGATTCATAAGAAAAGGAAAGTAGTAGAGACAGTGAACAGCAGTCATGAGAATCAAACCTCAAAACTCATTGTGCAGCAGTGTGGTTAGACTGCCTGTGGTATGGCTGAGATTTATTTACTTATAATAATGTCCTGACAGTAAGACAGAGCTGGAGGCATGGACTGAGAAGAACATGGGAAGTCATGGTACTATCAAATGCCTAGGAAGATATTTTGATCGACTGGATCTGGATGTCCCTAAACATGTGGCAGTTTCTCCCATCTTGAGCGGTCTAGAGGATGCCTTTTTGGCTGCATCTAAGGAACTAGCCTTACAGTCCTCTGCCTCTAAAAAGCCTGATAGGGTTTACATGGTCCAGGAGTCCCATATGTACTTTTATAAAAATCCTGTTTCAGATCAAGTAGTGGTGTCCGTGGATTCAGAGAAGAGGGTCAATGTTGCTTCCTGCCAATAACCTTCCTAATGATAAGGAAAACAAAATGCTAGAAACATTTGGGGAGGAAATCTGTACATCTATCACTTTGGTCATGTGACCATTTACAGATTACTCTGTTTGACCAGGTAAAGGAGAAAATTGGGAAGGTGGCTCATGTCACTCTGATGGTGAAATTACTGGACTTCATTCAGGTGACTAAGAGCTACATCGAATGAGAATAAATATAAGGTAGAGACAGCATTTGGGGTAGTAGCTGGGGAGGGGGGGCAATTCTTTGATTGGGAAACATGTCTGGTTGAGGTCACTTCCTGTTGCTTAGATGCGACAGGAACTACTTATCAATATCTGGGCCTTATTATCACAGGCAAGGATAAGGTAAGCAGCTGATGAGTAAAAAGGGCCAGTACAAAAAGAAACAGTAAGGAAACCAGAAAGGGAAGCCTGGGGTCCCCAGTATCCTATACATCCTATGTAGTAGACATTACTTCACATAACCTCCCCCTCATGGAAACCCATCCCCCAGCACTGTCTACAACCCATCCAAGGATAGTAGGACAGTAAGCCAATGTATAAGAAAGTGTGAAAGCATCACAAAATACAAATGGATGCCACAAATCATCTCTCAGTGTTAGTAGCATATCTAGCATATTTGACACCCGGAGCAGGAAAGTTAACCCCCCCCTCCCCCACCGTGACAGTTTTGTTTAGTAGTAGTAATAATTATGAAATGAAACAAAATAATGGGCAACAAGTAGCAAGCTAGGAGTAGTGAAATCCCCAGAACACTCAGCCATCTGACAGGAAGGCTTGTCCCAAACAAATAACTAGTGCCAGAATCATAGACAAAAGCTAAATGTCAAAAATGCATTATCGTCTCCTTTGGAGAGTTGAGTATAACATTGACAACACATCCCTAAAAGCTGACCCAGTAGTTCAGTATTTGGTAACTTATGTGGAGAGTTGAACCCAAATTATATTAGAAACAGATCAAGATGAAGCAAACTTAGGGATATTCTACAAAATCAGGAACAGCTTCAAGTTGGTTTTACACATACAGCACCCAGAGGGTGGGGGAGAGAGAGAGTAAACATTGCAGCATATTTCATGCAAATGCACACTAGTCATGTAAAGGCAGACTATAAGCTCAGTAAACAATTTGAGAGTAAGTTTCAGACCAAAAACATTAGGCAAATACAAAAACATTCTGAAAATTGGGGACAGTGTCAAATATGTTTCATAGGGTATTACAATTTATTTCATGCCAGTGCATGCTTGCTGTTAATGCTCGACTTTAAACTAGTTATTGCATCAGCAATACAGCTAGTCACCCCCCACTAAAAAAACATAAATATTCCCATTCACAGTAAACTCTCAGTTAACTGGCACCCATGGGGATTGGTAGATGCCGGATAACTGTGGTTTCCAGTTGCTTGAGAGTTACTATTAAAATAGGCCTGACTAATACTTTACCCTATACTATTTGTTCGGTTTGACTTGTTCTCAAGTTGGGGAGTGAGGGAATTTATTCCTATCTTCCTTTTTAAAACTCTAAAAACATAAGGTATGTTTTTGCGGGGGGAGAACAGAAAAGTGAAGAAGATGAAAATTGTACTGTAGTTCTGCAATATTTTTTTGCTGGTTGCTTGAGTTCCTGTTAACTGACAGTTTACTGTATTTCACATAAATGCATACTAGCCAGCCCTTAATACCAGACTTTAACTTGAGCAAGTGAAGAAAATAACTTCCCATAGCACAGCTAGCCACCTTCACCCAAAACACTTCAATTTTTTTCATATAAATGCACACTAACCAGCCTTTAAAATAATATGAAAAGTACAAAGTTACTGCCAATGCCCCCCCCCCCAAAAGCCGACCAAGTGAAAAGAACAAATTACATTCATTCACAACACAGCTGGCCCAACCCCCCCCCCCAAAAAAAGGATAAAAATATTCCAGTTTATTAAAAGAAATATTCACTTGCCAGACTTAATGGCAAAATTTAAGCTGAGGAAGTGAAAAAACAAGTTACTTTAGTCCACAGCCGAGCTAGCTACCCTTCTCCCACCCCAGCAAAACAAAAAGAGGACAGAAGAGTACAATGAAAAAAAAGAACGTGAATATCCAGTTTCAAAATGTTTAAACAAACACACACACACACACACACACACACACACACACACACACACACACACACACACACCTTAGCCTAGTCACCACCCCCCGCCCCACTCCAAAAATAAGAAAGAAAATCTGGTTATATTCACATTTAAAACATTCTTTCTTTCAGTCTGGTAGTTCACAATGCCCTGGCTTATTCACTTGCTATGATTAATCCAGTTTGCCGGGTTCAATTAAACATACACAACTAGAAGGCTGCTGTTAATTTTAAAAATAGCCACTTTTCTCTCCAGTCTTGTCTGTAGTTCCTTTCGAGTTTCCTCCAATCTTGTACCATGTTTTCATGTATGGATACATGGACACACACAAGAGGAAGAAACAAAGCGTTTACTTCAGAGCTGGATCATGGTCAAATGGGGCCCTAGGCAGGGTAATGGTTCACCCCCACACACACACAGTATCCCTCCATCCATTCCAGTGTCCCATTACTTGGCTGTTTCTCCCCAGTTACCATAAACACTGTTTACACCTCTGAGTCTGATACTATTTTCTTTATTTCTACAATGATTACAGAGAATTGGATTTGATTTTAAACTTTTATTTCAAATTGTATAGCAGAAACACTAATAGACACTTGCTAATGCAGTCTCACAATGAAAACCGCTTTGGAACATTACCAGTAAACGTCTCTGCCCTTGAAACAGCATTAAAACCCACATTCAAAGAAGTTTCATCTGGCCAGTGGCAGATACATTTTACCTTTTGACTGTTTTCAAACCATAGGCCTCTTGCACACATTTTTAGGACCATGCATACATGACTGTGTTCTTTGATTCACCTTCCTGATAATACAGCACCACTCATTTGAGTGTGTTTTAAATTTGTAGCTTTGAACATTTTTCCAGTAAGCAATGAAACAAAACATATGACCCAGCAATGATAAAACTGCTCATTTCAGAACATTTCAGCCATAAAAGGCTACTCAAACTTCTGCCATTACACTCCACCAATACCAGTCAATATGCACAATCTCTGCAGAAGTAAAGAGATCTGTAACTAATGAAGAGGTTACTGCTAGCAAACAACTTTATATTTCAGTGTTTCATCTACAGCTTCAGTTCCTGATGTCCTTGAAGAATAAATTGCCTGTGTTTTACACACACACACACACACACACACACACACACACACACACACACACACACACACACACACACACACACACACACACACAAAATGGTAAGTTGGTAATATTGCAATAGGGGATGGATGGCAAACCAAATCAGGTTCATAGTTACTAGGCATCTCATCTAAACCAGGACACACAATGAGGATGGCAGTACCCCCACCTCCTCCTCCTTAAAGTACAACACAGTATCAGCAATCCAGCTAAATGCTGTGGGAGTAGAACCCACAGCATTCTGCATCAAAAGCAAGTATGCTACCTGTTATGCTATAGCCATTTGCTAATCAAAACAGCTGCACATTGAAAACAGACTTAGCATGAGCAGCAGTAAACTTCTCTTCCCCTTGAAGCTCATAATTCCTTGAAAATGCACTGAAGCTTACAATTCCTTGAAAATGCACCAAAAGTATTTTTTACTAGTGTGATAGTTGGTGTAGAGGATTGAGGTTCTTGTTTTCTGTAATTAAGGTACAGAGTTTGAGCCCAAGGAAATTAACTATCCTGACACAGACAGACATACACCAGCAAAGAATGTGCTGTATTTAAATTCCTCTCAGAATGCAGAAAAGAATAACTCCCTTAAATGATCTAGCTCTGGTTTTACTATAAGAGTTTCACATTTAAAATGTGAAGAGCTTTTAAAAGGCAAGGCTGCACCCTTTATTGTTTGCACCTAGGGCGGACCGTCCTCTATGCCCCCTGCATTAGTACACCTTTGCTAAGTGTTACATACTTAAATTCATGGTGTTACTCATGTGTCAAGAGACAAAGTACATATGGTCTGCTCAGTCCTACAGGTGTTCCTGCAGTTAGAAGTAATAGAACCAGTGCCAAAGCTGGGCCAAAACAGAATGCACCATAAAACAGGGGGTGGGATGGTGGCCTAATGGTTAAGGTGTTTGCCTTACAAACACAAGGTGCAGGGTTTGAGTTTCACAAGGGATAATTGGCTAGGCTTACAATGGCTTGCAAGGGCAGTTAGCCTAGTACTAACCTATGAACCTAGAAGGTTCTAATCAAGACTCTTCTTAGTGGCCAGAAAGGAGTGTCCCTGGAGGCCCACCATGAAACTGTCAAGGCTGAACACATGCCTCAAGGATGCAAAACAGAACATTTCCACAAATAGCTGCATTTGTTTGTTACTAACAATTATAACTTAGCCATGTGTGCTGCACAATTTACAATTTCTCCACTGTGCTTTGAGGATGAAGCCCAAGTAGGTTCATTTTCCAGGGAGAGGATAGATCCTGCATCAACACGGTCAAGTAGTGAATATTAGTGTTATGCGCAAGTTATTTTATATAATAAATGTCTTACTTTTTTAAAATAATTCTGCAGTATGGTAGCTCTCTTTCCTGTATGCTCTGTGTTTAAGCAATAAAGCCAAGAACTAAATGCACTTGCTTGCCACTGTGTGTTGCTTTGGTATAGAGCATACCTCTCAACCTCTCAGTGCAAGAAATCTGGGCAAAGCCAGAAATAATGGGAGAACGAATCCCTAAAAACAGGGATGGATTTTAAAAACTGCTCCTGTAAACTTAGAAAGTTGTCAGAATAGCAGGTTTCAAATTATTACGCATTTTCTGAAGTATATGAAGTCTGACCTTAAATGTCAGATTATTTAATCACTTCAAAACAGAATAATTTGCCAGAAAAACACAAATTTTATGAGGATCAGATCAAAAATATGAGGCAAAAATCTGCACATTTTGTGAAAGTCTGGACAATTGAGAGGTATGGTGTAGAGTCATACTTGTAAGCTTTAATGCAGTTTGCTTTGAATTTCTGGGTTGATGCAAGATGCCGTGAGAGTCGATGAGTTACACTTGGTCCTGCAATGCATTTGCTCTATTTTATTTATTTGTGTAGATTTGTTTTGTTTTTTGGCTTTTGTTGTGAACCTGGCATTTGTACTTGTGTGACTGCAAGTTTGAATGCCTTTTCATTGATTTTCTCACATTAGTAACTGTAATTTGACATCACTTAAAGACTCCGTTTAGTTTATCAAATGGAGTATTTTTAGAAGAGGTGTATTGAAGTACAGTAATTCCTTGTCTTTCATGATCATAAACAGAAAGTCACAAGACATTTTATAATTTATTTATTTTTATTTATTTACATTTGTTAACCAGATAGTGTCCGACTGGGCAAGTAGCACGTTTTCAGCGGAGATCCAGAGAGAAAAGCTCCAGAACATGAACCATGTAGTATAGAACAAGTGGTAAATAAATCGGTATTAATAAATGGTAGTTACAAATGCAATTAACATAGTTACTAAGAATGCCAATAGTTGTAAAAAAAACATGTAGTATAAGTTGTAAAAAAAACGTGCAGTATAAGGTATTACAGAGATGTAGTAACTGAAATAATCAAAATCTAACAGAAACATCATAATACTTCACTTTTCAGTAAAGACTTAATAAATAATGTGGTAACATATATTTTTGTATTGTGAAAACACAGAAGAAAAAAATGTGAAATGTGTTGTCGTTGGTAACTCACTTTGCATGACAGCATTGAGCTGCTTGTAATTCATAAGCAACTTGTAAGCAGAGATCGTATTTAGTGACTTGCATACCTTTTGACCATTCTAGGTGTAAATTTCAGTTATAATTGTAAGCTGTCAAACAGTTTTAATTTTATGACTCTGAACTGCAATTTTATTCAGATTTTTAAGTAGAGGTTTAACAAACTATGTCACTGCCTTATTTATTATGTCATGCATAGGCCTTGGATGACCTCTTGATATAAATCAGTTATCAGATCTGAGTTTGTTTATTGTTTGCTCACCTAATGGGATTTCCATTAAGATATGCATTTGTCACCACTTGACTTTTCAGATAAAAACAGGAAGAAATCTACCTTCGCTAAACCCTCTGCACTGGCAGAGTATAAAGTAAATGCATGTCTTTGTACAAGAATAAATAACACAAGCAAGCTGAGTCAATAAGTGGGTTCAGTTCATGCCTACAGCTATGGCGGACAGCTCATTTGTAGGTGTGGGTGTTTTGTTTACATTTATAATGCAGCTTTATTTAATGGTGACAGATATAGCTTGTGGCAAATGGTAGTCAGAATGTATGAGCGGTCATAATGCTTCTGTCATCTGCTAGTATGCTGCTGAAAATAAGGAGCTCACCTCTACGTTTATTGAGAGAAGGATACGAGACAGCTATAGCTTTGTGAGGCTGTTTATGGAGTTGTTTTACTAGCTGTGAACATGGTACTTTATAGCTGCACTGAAAATATACTCAGAAAATGCAGTAAAGCAAATGGAGTATTATAGGATATACTAAAGAAACTTCTAGGCAAATATTTCAGAATTCAGATTTCTTATTTTTAAGGCAAAAAATTCAGATTGTCTTAAGTTTTCAGATAGCATAGCAAAATTCTGTAACATTTTACATTGAAGATTACAAATTTCTTCATGGCATTTTGAGTTCTGAAAAACAGTGTTGCCTTCCCTTTTCACATTAATGTTTTTTTTTTTTTTTGATAACAAGGCCTTTCTCAGTTGTAATTTTAGTTTGTATTATTTATGGATCATTTCTACCAAGGGTAATCTTGTATCTTTCTATCTGTACATGCATATGTATGTCCATGAATGCTGCTGGAGTAAATTTTTAGAGCTCTGTGAGCATAACCGGCCTTAGGCATAGGCCAACTACGCGGCCTCCTTGGGCACCGCTCTATCAGGGGCGCTTTTCCGGTATTTCTTTGATGTACGTGGACCAGGATGGGGGCACTGGGTGGTGTGGGGGGGGGGGTCACTGTAGAGCACTTTTGCCTAGGGCACCAGTTGACCTAAGGCCGGTCCTGTCTGTGAGCCTACTTGTGTAGGCTGCTCCATACTTTACATACCTACTGTGTTAGCAGACACATCTTTCATTTTGCTGTCTAGAAATTGGTGCACCCTGATGAGCTCTAAATATTACCTACTGTGTATGTATGCAGTGAAAATATGCCAGTAGCATTGTTTGTTGATTTTTGGCACCAGTAAGTCATTGTTTTTGCGTTACCTCATTTTATGTCATTTTGGGTCTGTGTATGTATGGGTGCCTTATTGGCCCATATACTTACGTTCCTTATTTGATACTGCACTTTTGATTCTCGGCTGGAGCGCCTTCTGTGTGGAGTCTGCATGTCCCCCCCACGGTCGAGTGGCATTCGAAAGACATGCGTGAATGGGCATACCTTTGTTGAAGGTTGGGCTGGCACCTCGGCACCGTAAAAATCTACTGCCAATCATTACCGGACCGGAGTTCCACTGTGGCGACCCCTAACAGGGAAAAGCCGAAAGAAGAAGAACAACAACTTTGTTGTGACTTGTTGATTTATTGGTGCTGCAAGTGAAATCTGTGTACTATGCACACACACATATCAAAAACAGAAAAAAAAACAATGTGATGTTTCCAGCTGTTATTGTACCTTTCTGTAAGGTATATACAGGAAGAAACATTCAGTAGGTAAACAATGTAGTGTTAAAAAGACATCTTTCAAAATGCAAGCGAGCAAGACTGGATCATTGAATGCAAAATCATCATGTGGCCAGGTTTGAACTACAAACCTTGGATGACTAGAACTCAGTACACAATAGTTCATGTCCCTGCACAATCTTGTTAAGTATTGCACTTCTGCATATCATGCATCGGGTATGCAGTAAGCACATATGTTATTACATGGGCACGAAACACACACACACAGACCAAAGGTGATCGAAAACTAGGTACTGAAACTGGCAACACTCTGCAGATCTCACCCCTACCATGGTTATCACCAGCCCACATGGTTTGCCACCCAGCTCCCAGTCAAGTACCTCTATATATATATATATATATATATATATATATATATATATATATATATATATATACATGCAGCTGATACTGTCCTCCTTTGATCATTATGGCCATCCATATGTCTCCTAGCCCATAAATTAGCAAGCATTAAACTTGAAGGTATGATTATGCATAGACTGCAAATTCTTTTGCCCTCACCAGTGGATTAATGGTTTACTTGGAACATGAGCCAGCATGCTTAATGTTTACTGTCTGTATTTCTGCTATAAGTCAAATAAAACACACAAATATATGAGTTCTAAGTCTATGAGGAACCAATTTGCCGAGTACAATGGGTCTGGAAATCAACCCAACACAAAAACTAAATAAAAGAATTTTTTGCAAGACTGCAAGTTTCCTTGTACCCTACTTGTCTGTGTGGGAGGGCCTTACCCCTCTATATCTATGCCATCTCCATGGTCACAACAATATAAAGAAGGGAGTAGTCTCCCCTAAAAAAGGTATCAATGTCTGTGCACACTTAGAAACAGAGCCATCATTTTTTTTCCTTTGGAAAATAACAACTGTGAAATTAAAATTCACCCATTTTTGCTTGACAAGTTGGAAAGTTATCCAATTTGTAGTCAATGAGCAGGGGTAGGACTACTTGTTATGGTTAGTTTTCTAATTCTAATTATTTTATGTTATTAATTGTTTTGTATTTGTCATTGTTAGTATGTGTTTACTTTTAATATTCTACATGGTGTTTTGCAGAAAAACAGTTAAAGTTGAAGATGAAGTACATAATTCACACACACACACACACACACACTTTTGGGTGTTTGGGATGGAATCCACTGGCATTTGCAAATATATCTAACTGATAAGATCTTATGCAGTCATGCACTTAGCTTCATATGATTTAGAAGTCAAACTCCTTTGTAATTAGATCTGTTTGAACTTCCTTATTTTTTTTGTTGTTGTTGTTTTTTGTTTCCAGTCTGTGTTAATCACAATAAACTTGTGTTTTATGCTTTGTACTTTTCCCATATCTCTGTGGTTGCCTTCACATCGTTCTTTTTTGAAGCCCTTTGTCTACAAAACCAATTTGGCTCATTCTTTATTACCCAGCAAATAACCAGTTGTATGCTTTGTTAAATGTGCTTTACAACCAACTCTTGGAGGTAGCATTTGTTGTACTGTATATCACGCCTTATCTTCTAATCCTAAAGACTGCCTCAATGTTGCACTGTAACAGACATTTACAAAAGGATTTAAGGAAGTCCTCTTATGGGGATGAAAAGACATATCCCCATTCTTTTTTTTATTTTCACTCCTTGAAGTTACAAGTAAAGGATTACTCTCCTCTTTGTTCTTGTGACTACTCTCCTGTTTGTCCTTGTGACTACTCTCCTCTTTGTTCTTGTGACTATTCTCCTGTTTGTCCTTGTGACTACTCTCCTGTTTGTCCTTGTGACTACTTCTCCCCCGTTTGTCCTTGTGACTACTCTCCCGTTTGTCCTTGTGACTACTCTCCTCTTTGTCCTTGTGACTACTCTCCTGTTTGTCCTTGTGACTACTTCTCCCCCGTTTGTCCTTGTGACTATTCTCCCATTTGTCCTTGTGACTACTCTCCTCTTTGTTCTTGTGACTATTCTCCTGTTTGTCCTTGTGACTACTTCTCCCCCGTTTGTCCTTGTGACTACTCTCCTGTTTGTCCTTGTGACTACTTCTCCCCCGTTTGTCCTTGTGACTACTCTCCTGTTTGTCCTTGTGACTACTCTCCTGTTTGTCCTTGTGACTACTCTCCTCTTTGTCCTTGTGACTACTCTCCTGTTTGTCCTTGTGACTACTTCTCCCCCGTTTGTCCTTGTGACTACTCTCCTGTTTGTCCTTGTGACTACTCTCCTCTTTGTTCTTGTGACTATTCTCCTGTTTGTCCTTGTGACTACTCTCCTGTTTGTCCTTGTGACTACTCTCCTGTTTGTCCTTGTGACTACTCTCCTGTTTGTCCTTGTGACTACTCTCCTCTTTGTTCTTGTGACTATTCTCCTGTTTGTCCTTGTGACTACTTCTCCCCCGTTTGTCCTTGTGACTATTCTCCCGTTTGTCCTTGTGACTACTCTCCTCTTTGTCCTTGTGACTACTTCTCCCCCGTTTGTCCTTGTGACTACTCTCCTGTTTGTCCTTGTGACTACTCTCCTGTTTGTCCTTGTGACTACTCTCCTGTTTGTCCTTGTGACTACTCTCCTCTTTGTTCTTGTGACTATTCTCCTGTTTGTCCTTGTGACTACTTCTCTTTGTTCTTGTGACTATTCTCCTGTTTGTCCTTGTGACTACTCTCCTGTTTGTCCTTGTGACTACTCTCCTGTTTGTCCTTGTGACTACTCTCCTCTTTGTTCTTGTGACTATTCTCCTGTTTGTCCTTGTGACTACTCTCCTGTTTGTCCTTGTGACTACTTCTCCCCCGTTTGTCCTTGTGACTATTCTCCCGTTTGTCCTTGACTACTCTCTCTCTTTGTTGTTGACTCTACTCTTTGTCCTTGTGACTACTCTCCTCTTTGTCATTGTGACTACTTCTCCCCCGTTTGTCCTTGTGACTACTCTCCTCTTTGTCCTTGTGACTATTCTCCCGTTTGTCCTTGTGACTATTCTCCTCTTTGTCCTTGTGACTACTCTCCTGTTTGTCCTTGTGACTATTCTCCCGTTTGTCCTTGTGACTACTCTCCTCTTTGTCCTTGTGACTATTCTCCTGTTTGTCCTTGTGACTACTCTCCTGTTTGTCCTTGTGACTACTTCTCCCCCGTTTGTCCTTGTGACTATTCTCCCGTTTGTCCTTGTGACTACTCTCCTCTTTGTCCTTGTGACTACTCTCCTGTTTGTCCTTGTGACTACTTCTCCCCCGTTTGTCCTTGTGACTATTCTCCCGTTTGTCCTTGTGACTACTCTCCTCTTTGTCCTTGTGACTACTCTCCTGTTTTGTTATTTTTGGCTTTGTTCTTAACATCCAGAGGGACTACATAAGCTACAGTAGCTACCTTGTTTATGTTTTGAACTGTTACTTTCATTGTCTAAAAAAAGCAGGTGCCTACGTAGTTCACCCATTGCTTAACAAGCTGAATGAGTAATGGGCACTGCAGTATGTACTTCACATTTCAGCCACTGACCACTGAGTATACTTCCAGACAATAGGGATGTGCATTTCCTGCCGCCACTGTTTTGTCCTATTTTTCTTATATTACACCCCAGAGAACTTTGAACTGCCTACTGTAAGACATTTTGTACAATATATTGCATGCTGGTATGTTCAATATATGGAGAATAATGTATATTCTATTAGGGTTTTGCCTATCTTCAATATGTCCATGTGGGTTTTTGCCAGGGACTCTGCCTCTTCTACATATTCCACAAACATGAAAGTAGGTGACTAGCCAGTGCTTGAAATTCCTGCTAGATATTACTACTGAGTATTTCTAAATGTGTCTGTCTAATGTACTGGCATTCTATTCACAACTGTTTCCTGCTTTATACTTGTAGGTGTTTACAATGACTCCAATTTCCAATAATCCTGAAATGGATAAAGTGAAGCACTGAAGATGAATGAATGGATGGATGGATGGATGGATGGATGGATGGATGGATGGATGGAAGGAAGGAAGTTATTTTATGCTAAATATACACTTACCGAAGCTTAAGTACCATAATTTACCTAACTCTGTACTTCATTATTTAAGTAACACTGAGGATACACAAAATAAGAAAACCTTAATATTAGACACAGCATTAAGAAGCTGACGTTTCATTTAGCAGTGTTGCGAAGGTGTCATAGCTAGCAGGTTAATTGCTGCTCGAGTTAGTTATCAACTTTCTAATATGTCAAACTAAACTCGCCCATTTGATTTTATCCATTCATTCTTTCTCTGCTTATCCACTTGGTCCAATGCAAGATGTGGGGTGGGGGTGGGGGGGTAGGTAGGGAACCTCTCATTGGGCACAAGGCATAGGAACCCTTCTTTAACAGGGTGATAACCTACTGAAGGACACGCACACATGTATGCTCTCACACACACGCATGCACAATCTTAAACAGGATGACAGCCCATCGAAGGCCACATACACACTCCTTACACATACACTCATTTGCATGTGGATGGCATGAATTTCTCTGGACAATTTAGAGGATCACTACTTCATCTTTGTTATGCATTTGGGATGTGGAAGGAAGCTGGGGCAACCAGTAAAAGCACTTCGGCTGAGAACCAAACTGGAGGACAGTAATGCTAATCTTTGCATTCTGCCATTTATTTTTAGCTTCCAAAACAAAACTCAAACACTTAATTAAAAGCTGTTTTAGTCTTCCTTTGTGATCTGATAAAGTTTTCATTTAATTTCCTCATAGTACTGAACTTTTACTGTACCTAGGGATAAGTTGTTTTCTGAGAATGCCTTTTCCTCCAAGTGTCCAGTAAAGATAGATAAATAAATAAGAAAACTACAATTTAATATTTATTTAAACATAGCCATTTTTGGACTTTGTAACACCAAATTCTGTACTCCATATCAAATGATTACAGGGAAGTTTTGTTAAATATCAGTCTTGTATTGCACACATTTAAAATTTTTATCTTATGTGTGGATATATATATATATATATATATATATATATATATATATATATATATATATATATATATATATATATATATATATATATATAAAATTATATAATGAATAGTTGACATGTTAAATGATTGACTCACAAAACATCGAAAAATCATGTTGACCATTCATTATATCAACAGCACAAAATAGTGACACACAGTACATTGAAAAAGGAAAGACATTTGTCTGAATAGTGGTAGTGTGTTATCAAGGGCTTTTTGCTGGTAAGCTGCATATTAGGATTAGGGGCAGGGTGAGGGTTATCACACATTGCTAAGGTGGAGCAACGCTAACGTGCGGCTTAAAAGCGAAAAGCCCTTGCCATTACACTACCAGTACACAAGACAGCTTGGACACTTACCAAACACGTGCACAAACATACAGTAAATCTATCCCCGTACCTAACCCTAAAACACAGAAGCTCATCCACACACTCCCAGCCCCACCACTTACCATTGCAGACCATCCAGAAGTCTCCAAAGAAGTGTTTGATGAAATGTCCTGTCACTGAATATGTACAGCAGTTCAGCTGTGTTGCATAAACGTGTCCGACCAACTGCACCACTCTCCTATGTATTTATATCTATGCATACATTTTTATTGTATTTATGACCTTTTTCCATGTTTGTATTGTGCCTGGTGTACGTACCAAATGTTCTATGTTTATTACCTTGCTTGAGCCATGGCTAAAAGGGGGTCTAACAACCAGTTCACTTACCCTGTATTCAAATACAGAAACAAGTTTTGCTCTATAATGCCTCTGTTGTTTTTGCCCATTGTAAATTTCAGTAGACATTATGTCATACGTGTGAGGCAGAGACAGCCAAATGTTTTTCCTGGTATTTGGATACTTTATATGTAGTTATATGTAGTTTATACTTTCAGTATAAGCTTTATATGATCTGAAAGTCTTAGAGGTGCTGCGGTTTTGTCTAATTTGTTGTAGTCGATAGAAGTGGAGGACATGAAATTTTTGCAAACACACAGAGACATCAATGCCAGTGTTTGGTTACTTACTTGTTTACTACAGTTTTCCTAACCAGAACAAACCCCTTGAGATGTAATGTCTCATTGTAGAGATGGTCTTGGATCTATTAAAATGGAAAACAATCTAATTATTATGAAGACTGAGTAGGAAACTGTCTCCTAGTAGCTGCAATTTCATTAATCTTTGTCAATGAATATTTAGCATTCGCTAATAAACCAGCTACTTTCAACTTTAAAAGACAATTAATGTGTAGTTATTAGGAAATCACTACCAATAACTAGTAATTATAGAACTAAACTGCATATGTTAAGCAGAACAGTATTTGTGATTTTATTAACCACTAGGAAGCAAACTGCCAGAATCAATATAATACTGTATGTTTTACCAATATATGTGTGCAAAGTAAACCATAATTAATGTATCTGTGGCATCACTGTAGATGACTATTTAATAAAGGGTCATTTGTCCAAAATAAGGTAGTTGCTCTAGAAATGCTCCCTGTTAAGGCTCTGCAGTTTGAAAAGACAAAGTGTTTTTGCAAAAACTGTTAGCTAAAGTATATGTACGCTGCTTTGAAAATGTATATGTACGCTGCTTTGAAAATGTATATTATTTGAGAACCTAACATTAGTTTGGGCCACTCGTCAGCTTAGCTACTGATAATCGGCCATTACTTTTCTAGGGTTTTGGAACATATTTAGCAGAGGTGATCTGACCTGGAAACCTGAGCTGGAATCAGTGTTTATTTGGCTCCCCAGGTATACATTAGATGTAACAGTATTCATTTATTTAATTTATTTGTTTGTAATTTAAAGATACCTGTACTTTGTTAAGAATGGAGTAAAGCTCGTAGAATTAAAGGCACTTTTACAGAGTGTGTACTATGTTGCTATATGCACTAGTGGAAGTACGGAGAGAAGTTTGAATGGGAATTAACTCACCTAAAAGCAGCTTCCTGAAATCTTTAGCCCTCATGCCCTTAGGAAAGATTCAGAAATGCCTCACTGTGCTAAAACAAGGTTAGATGCCATACAATTTGAAAAACATCTGATGTGTAGTTCTCAGAGGGAATTGTGCTACTGCCTTTCACTCCTAGTGTACTTCAGACTAACTGCTACCACACAGTTAACTGTGTGGTAGGCTGGACTGCAGTGCACTGAATCAGCGAACACTGCAGTCTTTGGTTGTACCTTTCACTGCAAGTGTACTTCAGACTAACTGTATGGTAGGCTGGACTGCAGTGCACTGAATCAGCGAGCAATGCAGTCTTTGGTTGTACCTTTTACTGCTAGTGTACTTCAGACTAACTGTATGGTAGGTTGGACTGCAATGCACTGAATCAGCGAGCAATACAGTCTTTGGTTGTACCTTTCACTGCTAGTGTACTTCAGACTAAATGTATGGTAGGCTGGACTGCAGTGCACTGAATCAGCGAGCAATGCAGTCTTTGGTTGTAGCAGTGGTTTAACAAAGCAAAAGAATAAAAACGTGCTCAAAATGAGAATACCTCTGCCAACAACACACCAAAAAATGCCAAACCCAAATAAGTCAGGCGCAAGATCACAGATACACAGTTTTAATTATATAATACTATAAATTTACTGCTGATTGGTAGCAGGATAGTAAAGTTTTCAAGCATGTTGTGCTTCCTTAATACAACCTATCACATAACAAACACAACATTTAAATAATAACTGTACTGGGCATCAGTACACCCACACACACACGTGTGCGTGGGCGCGCACAATGTAGTATTCAGTTCTCAGTGTTAATCCTCACTATGGAATGCATTTCAAAAATGGAGGCTGATTCTGCAGTCTTGCATACAATTCACATTTGCATCTGATTATTTCTTAGTACTCCACAAATGTTGTCACTACATGGCTATGTGTTGTAGTGCATCAGACAGGCAGGTATACAGAGAGCAGCACACCACCAGCTTCATAGCCATTGCACAATTTTTATGAAATGTCCTGTTAACACAAATTGTAATTCTAATATGTGGATATGTGTGCCTAAATTTTGTAAACATGACTTTGGGAAGAATAAAAAATCCTTGATTTGGGGGCCCATTTGTGTCTCTTTCTAAAAGCATATACATATTGGGGTACCTGTATGGTAAAGATGTCCATGCAGAGGTTTCCCACTGTGTAAATCCCAGTTTCTGTAAAGTCAGTAGCACTGTTATGTGTGAAGCCAGGTACAGTATTTGTTCCGGTGCTTTCTAAATCATGCTTGTGCATTTGATTATGTATCTGTGTTCATTTGTACTTGTCTTGTGTAGTATAGTTATCTCTGATGTATGTTAACATATTGGCTTTGGCATGGTGCCCCCCCCGATACCCTGATACACTTTCACTGATCACCTCTGTGCACTGGCTCTACACAGTGGATGCAGTGCCTCTGAATTTTATCCCTGTAATATAACTCTGATTGCTGGTCCTATCAAGGTAAACTTTAAACGACATTTATTACAGTACAGTAAGCAAAAGTTTGAAGATCTCCCTGCTATGAATTGCAGATATAAAATGTGTACAAATTACAAGTGGTAATAGCTGCTTGGCACAAAATGACCTCTCAAGCAATGAAGTATAGTCATGTCTAGCTAATTCATGTTTAACTCATATGCCTGTCAGAAGGCTACATTAACTATTTTATAGTATCATTTCAATGCACATTTGATTATTTTGTGTGTACTAATTGCAATGTGCTTATGAGTTAAACAATTTAACAAATTTGATTTGATTTAAAGAATTTAAAGATCTAACGGGATCGTCTATGAAGTTGTACAACTGTCATCTCTGAATTTCTAAACTTCAGTTTAGTTTGCAAGTGCAAAGAGTGAAACTGAGAAAATAAAGTCTGATGCATCTCCCATAGAAGGGACTTCTGGGCATGTATGCCACTCTTATTTCTACTTTCAGCATACTAATAACTTCTACAATCCTAGTCCATTGTGTGCTGTATCTAATGACTGAGGATACACAGATGGTGGATTTTGCCGGGTGCCATAATACACTTTCTTTGGTGACACTAGTGACATGAAAGGACCTTGAAGTTAGTGTTTTAGTAATTGGGACTAGGGACACAACCCTTGCTTGTGAGCGTGGGGAGTCTGTTGGAACTTTTTTTTACGCACATAGATAAATTAAGAAATATTTCCAGGAGACTGACTTTCAACTATTTCTTATTGGCCTGCAAACATTATTTTTAATATTCTCCCTCTTTTTGTATACAGATGTGTACACAGATATATTAAGCTATAAACGTATAAGTCAGGTTTAAACTGATTTATGATCTTAAGCTACAGACTGTTGAAATGTTAGTCTTGCAGGGAGTTCTGTAGTTTTATATATTCCCAAAATAATGAAGAACTGGCCACTTTCCTGGTAATGTAAGTCCTAGCTGGTATACCAGGTTGAAACTTAGGATAAGCGTAAATCTTAGTCTAGGGTTATCTATGTCTGTTATAGTTATTTTTTTGTCAAAATGTACTCATTTTTAACAATGTTTCCATTGTATACTATATAGTATATTCATATTAACATTCATGAATGTCATCACTGGCCTCGGTTTTGGTTGTAAAAGACCCTTCAAGCCAGTTCACCAACCTTCTTAACAAATCCGTGCTTAAAATGAATAAAAAGTGCTGTATATTTATTAATGCAGACCTGTTTCATCTTTACATATTATTACGAAACATCCAATGCTGTAAGCAGAGCTTTTACCATCTTGGAATAGATAGCATTTTTTCATGTAGGTTAAATGGGGCAGACAATTCTAAATGATACAGTGAGAGACATCCATCATAGTAAGGAAACACTGGCATTTATGAAGTGATGAAGTGAATTATTCTGCATCTTAGACTACAACCCATATGTCTAAAGCTAATTTTTTTTTTCATATCAAGACAGGATTATCATTGTTCTTTTTGACCTGGATTCCTTTTTTTCATACACATGTAGACAGGCTTAAAGTTGGTACCTGTGAAACAGTTATGTGGGAAGAATTTAATTTTCTTTAAATAGATTCTACAAGGATTTTGCCTTGTTTTTATTCAGCAGAACAAGAAATAAAGTCATACATTTGTGCAAGGAGACAATGGAGAAAGTCCGCATGTGTCTGAAATCTGGAAGAAATCCGTTTGCCATTAAACTGAGTGTTCCTGAATACCTGCGCATAGGTGGGTTGATGTCAGAAGGCAGGATGTCAACAAAAGTGTTGGCAGTACCAGCCAAATTAATCCAGTATATTGACAGTTGGAACATGCAACAGTTACGCACTGGAAGTTCCCATGCAGTAAACACACAGAATAATGTAGTAAATACTGGTAAACTTTACTACAGCTGTGGCAGGGAGTTAGCATGCAAACAGAACCACAGCGATAAAGGCAGGCCTTACAATGCCAAGGTGCATTGCATCAGAGGGAACAGTGCCTGTAAGCTATATCTGTACAACACAAAGGTTGGCTTCCATAATTGAAACAACACATGCAGGTATACACACTTTTTTATGATAGTGTGTGTATGTTTAAAGGTTGGAAGAAGTACAGAACTCGTGCAGAGAAAGTAAGAAAGCATGTCATTGGCTCAGCAAGAGCTCAATGCCCATGCGTCATGTAACAAGAGAGACTAGCTGATAGCCTATGTGAAGTGCTACAACTACTAAAACTGAAAGACACACTGCAGACCACACATGCTGGGAGTATGTACACTACAGAAAAGGCATACTTTCCCAGAGAGGTAGTTCAGTGATGCTAACAATTTTTGTATTTAACCTTGGGCTTGTGACCTTAGTAAAAGGTCCAAAATAGGGCAGTTCACGTATCCACTTAAGTAATGAGTGAATAAATTAAATTTACCTGATGCCAGGTGTCCCACTGGAGCAGGAGGCACCAGCATAGACCCCACCCTATTTACCTCATAGAAACACCTAAAGATTGCTTTGTGGAGGACTGGAAGGCAGCAGCATCAGTAAAAAAAAATAATAATCAAAACCTAGAAAGCCAGCTGAACCAAATGGATTTTAAAGGGTCCACTGAGAGCTAAGCCAGGGCATCGTGAAGCCACTTGAGGCCGACATGCAAGATATAGGAAATGCAGACTACCAACATAAAAAGAGAATGTCATCAACATTACACCCTGTAGGAGACATGGGTGCTTGAGTGAAGCAGATGCTCAAAGCCTTAGTGACCTAACCAGAAATCCTACCCCCTCATTTTATATACAAAAGAAAGCATGGTTTAACCCCCTTTCTATGACTTATGCTCAAACAGTCACTTTTATTTAAAAGATTTATATAGTGGGGATTTGATTAATGCTACATCTAAAGTAGACTGGCAGGTCTCTAACTCCAAATTTTGTTTTGCTGTGGAAAACACCATGTTGTTCCAAGGTATCTAGAGTAGGCACTCATCAGAATTTATTGCACAATGTTATAGACACTCTCCTAGCTCCTGTCTTTCTAGCTGAGGCTGAGTTAGCGACAAGGCTAAGTATCCATGTATAGAGCATCCAGTGACTCTACAGACATTTTCTTCATTGCTACTCTTTGTGTTTGGTCAAGGAAAACAACCACAGACTGCCATTTGTTGTGTAGTGTGCATTTTCACAAAATTCAAGGAAAAAACTCTTTAAGGCTGTTTATCATTTTTCGTGGTGGTGCTGCAGTAGCGTTGTCGCCTCACAGTAAGACGTTGTCCTGTTCGATTGTCAGCTAAAGCGTTTTCTATGTGGAGACATGCGTGAATGGGCGTACCTTCGTTGAAGGTTGTGCATCAGGCCTGGCAAGTCGGTATGTAAAAATCTACTGCCAATCATTTAGCGGACTGGAGTTCTGCTGTGGCGACCCCTAACCGGGAAAAGCCGAAAGATACAACAACATAATTTTTCCCTTACATTTAATATCTTTTCTGCTTTTTCTGGTATTAAATTCTGAAATGCTGACCTTGAAATCTTTCTGGCTTCAAGGGCATAGACCTACTTTCCTTTCTGACATGCTACCCTTTGAAAAAAAAAAAACTCTTGAATTTAAGGATTTCACTTTTCTCACCCTTCTTCTTCTGTTGGGGCTCTGATCCTTTGTTTACTGTAACAACAGCCATATAATGTTGTATATGTGACTACTGGATAAAGGTTATTCCCCAAAATAGGTACAACATGGATATGTACTCTTTGAGGGAACAGCAAAATGTGCAGAAGTGGCTTGTTTGTTCAGCATCGGTCTGGAGAACTCCTACCAGAAGAAAATAACATGTTGAGCAGGTTGAAACTGTTCCATGTTTCTTTTGTTGAAACCTTAAATGAGACATTTTTGTGCCTAGACTGGTGAAGGAGGCTTCCCTTGTTGAACTGTCATTGAGGCCATCTACAGACAGAGCTGCCCCTCCTTATCATGTCATGATTGATATAGGTTACTGTAGGTCAGCAGAGGAACTACTGAGGGCTTAAGGAGGTGTTGTTTTGCTCAGACCCTGTTTTATCCATTGAACACAAGGAGGTAGGGATCCCTTAGGACATAAGTTCTTCACTGGTACCTCAGTTTTTAGTGTCATTAGCCCATGATTAGTCATGTCATTACAGAAGATGAACAACTTCTTTCCAGCTCTAATTTTAGTATGCAAACAAAAACCGAAACCAGCAGGTTCATTCTCACAGAATGCTCTTCTAGCCAGTTTCTTAAGAAAATCTTGAACATTTTTACAGTCGCAATTTCATACACAAACATACACACATTTTTATATGTGGCAGTATTATCACAAATTCCAATAGGATAACCATATTAGTGCTAGACAGAAAAACAACCTTTTACAAAATAATCATTTGGCTGGTATCTCTTGCAGTGTCTTAGCGTTTGTGTAACTGTTGCATGTAATGATATTAAGTTTGGCAGAAATAATTTCCTACTAACCGTTACCAAGAGTCTTCATATATAGTTTCAACTAACCAGTCATTATAAAAACACACAGTCAATGGCATAAACAGAATCAAAAAGGAGATGGTGCTGCGATCACTGAAAAGTCACTTGCCACAATATAAAATCACTTGTTGCAATATTCTCTTCTCACAATATCCATCAAGTAAAATGCAGTATTGGTATCAAATAATGAAGTCCAGCAACGATCTGTAAACCATATTTATTAGAAGAGTAGCGCTTTCACCAACAGGCTTTATCAACTCACAAACACATCTATTCATTCAAGTTTTTAAATACAAGTAAAAATGCATTCATTGGTCCACTCATTAATTAATCCGCATCAATTAAGTGAATATTTAAAAACACAGTATGTATTTAAAACAAGATTATACTAAAAATATTCAACATTTAATATATATATGCATGAAACAGTATACTGAAATCCATGCATATAAACATAAATATAAATATGAATATATAGAAAATATAAGAAATATGTTTATTTAAAACAATTAGTTCTAAAATATTATCACTCATCTAATTTTACCCAATTTCTTAATTCTCCTTTTCTTTAGAATGGGTTTTATTTGGATTTTATCATTTAACCCTGGTGACTGATGTGCTCTGAGGTGAATAATCCATCTTAGTTCACATTCTAGAATGAAATTGTCAAAGTCACCTCCTCTAATACTGGGATATACCTGTTGTATAACACGAAAAAGAAAATTATGTGTACTGCCTAACTCATCATGATGTTTGGCAAGTGCATTATGTTCAGAGTGTTTGTTTATGTGGTAGACATGCTCCCTAACCCTTTCCCTGAGCTGTCTACTAGTTTTGCCTACATAAAACGATGTACAGGCTGTACACGTTGCTAAATATACAAGTCCTTTGCTCATACAGTTCGTGCCTGTATTAAACTTAAACTGTCTATGGGTTACTGGATGAACAAATACATTACCCTCTTCTATGTATATACATTGGTTACATCTTCTGCAAGATGTAGTGTTGGTTTCTGATCTAACGTGATGAGCATTAGAATTGTTACTAGAAAGTGAGGGATAGCATAAAATTCTTTTAAGATTGGGCCTATTACAGAATGTAAATGCTGGCTTATCCCCGACTAAACCACCTAATTCATCCTCTAGCAAGAGTGTGTCCCAATATTTCAACACACTTGCCCTCAAGATCCCAAAATCAGCCGTATAATTCGTAACAAATCTTATCCCTGGATCTTTATTCCCCTGACTGATATTGGTATTCATATCATATTCAGAGAAATAGGGCTGTGCTGTAGTCCCTCTCTGTTCATATACTCTCTCCGATGTTAAATTAAACTCTTCTACATCATAGCCTCTATCAACAAAATTGTTTTTTAGTAGATCTAATTCTGATGTGAACCCCTCTGTAGTGGGGTTCAGTCTAGACGCCCTTACAATCTGCCCTTTCATCACATTATTAAAAACAAATCTGGGGTGCATACTACTTCTATGCAAGAGCGAATTCTTATAGCAGGCCTTCCTATGTATGGACGTATTTAAAAGGCCATTGGGTAATCTTTCTATATTCACATCAAGGAAAGAAATCTTATTGTATGAATAGTCCAAGGTAAATTTCAAATAGTCAGAAAATTCATTTATTTGTGTAGAGAATTCTCTTAATGTGTACTCATCTCCACGCCAAATAAAAAAGAGGTCGTCCACAAACCTCCTGTAAAAGCCTACATACTTCCTAAAATTATCCAATGTAAACATAGTTTCTTCCTCCCATCTTGCCATAACCAGGTTGGCGTAGCTATAGGCACATGCTGTGCCCATAGCCACGCCCTCCTTTTGCTTATATAGAGTGTCCCCAAACAAAAAGATATTATTGGTAAGGACAGTCTCCAAAAATAAAGTCAGAAGTTCTACTCTCTCCTTACTCATATCTGTATGTATCAATAAATATTCTTGCATTTTATGAATGCCATCATTGTTAGGGATAACCGTAAATAGGCTAACAACATCCATAGTAACTAAAATGAAATGTTCATCATCACTCAAAGTCCTAATATATGTATATAATTCTATTAAAAACTGCTTACTGTCAATCAAGGCATATTCATTGGCACGAACTAATGGTCCTAAATAGTATTCCAAATATACAGCAAGTGCTTCAGTAACCCACCCTTGACCTGAAACTATAGGTCTCATGGGTGGGTTAGTGAGTGTCTTATGTATTTTAAGCAACCCATTGAGTATAGGAATCAATGGATTGTCTATTTTCAAGTAATTGTACAATCCAGTTTGTATATCACCTGTTATCAACAGTTCATCAAGCATGGCGTATACTGTGTATACCTTATCCTGTACTGTAGGCATATCTATACTTTCATAAAATCTATCATCACTCAACATATCAATCATATTCTTAACATAATCTACTCTATTCATAAGAACAATAGGTCCTCCCTTATCTGCTGGTCTCACTATTACTGTCTCATCTTTCTTTAAAAGAATCATGGCATTACGTTGAGCCTTATTCAAATTGTCCCTGAAATGCTTCCTGTTAGTAGTACCATTGTAGTATCTATATAAATCATTTTCCACAAGTTTAGAAAAAGTGTCCAATAGTGGATGTAATATAGGCATATATGCACTATATGATCGAAAAATGGAAGATGCTGAGTAAACACTATTGGCATTATTAAACTCTAATTTCAATTGTACACTGCGTACAAATTTCTTCATATCTATAACCATGTCCGTAATATCCCCTTTGCTAGCTGGAATAAAGCTAAGGCCTTTATTAAGAAGTTGTTCCTCCTCAGTACTTAATATCTTATCAGATAAATTTACTACTAATGAATTCACATTTTCTCCCACATCTTTTTTAAGGTGGGACCCACATGTTCGTTTTCTTGCAATTTTCTCTTGTGTCTTCCCCTGCTTATTGATCTCTTTCTTTCCACATGCTGATGTACAGCTATGGGGAAAGGGGTATTTAGTTTATTAATGTGTGTTCCTGAGTTATTTATCTGAGTTTTTCTCCTCACCACCACTTCTGGTGTTAAGGGTATACTCTTATTAGTTGTTATATTTAATTTGTTAACTAAAACATCCGTGTTGTTCACATCTTCTATATTATTCACATGTAATGAAATACTATCATTAAAATTATTCACTACTGAACCATTACCATCCTGCTTAGAAAAAGAAGATACTTGGTCAGTAGTTACAGTATCAGAAACAACATTCATATCACTCAACAAAATATTCTCCGTGTTATTAGTAACAGAGACTGACTCCTGTCTTTTCCTTGCATTAAAACGTGGCCAAACAAAGACCTGATTACCCTTAAAGTCTTTAATATCTCTGTATAATTTACTCTTCTTTTGTTCTAGAACGCGTTTCTCATATAGAGAGACATTATCCAGAAGTCTCTCCAAAAGAAGCTCCGTTTTACATGATTTATATTTCTGTAAAATATTTTTATGTCCATTCATTACTTTATTCCTTAGTGTATCCTCCTCTTGCTTGTGAAAATTATTTAGCAATCTCATGTAGTCAAAGCTTAAATTAATATTTAGTTGCTGCCACTGATAAAGTAATTCAGGGTAAAAAGTACCTGATGTCGGCATCTTAAGCACCCTGAGACCACGAGGCACCACCTTCCTCTCAATACATGCCTCGAAATGCTGCCTTTGAAGTTGTAGCTTCTTTAGCTTAAGAAAGTCCATTTCTAAGGTGTTTAAATCATCGGACAGTCCAACCATATCATCGCCCTCCTTATACTCAGCTCCTTGTTCGGATTCACAGTCCCAAAGTAGAAGCATATTCTCGGTCGCTTCAATGCACTCCTGGAAGCGGTTCTTCTTCCGGTTTCCAATTCCCTCGCCTTCCGGGTTGTAGGGTAGCTCCACAGATACATTCACAGTCACCGCCATCCTCCGTTGTTGGTCGGAAATCAAATAAATGAAACAGCACAGCAAAAAAACGATCAGCAACTGTGTAAAGATTCTGTAGCCAAAAATAATGAAGCTATAAAAACACACAGTCAATGGCATAAACAGAATCAAAAAGGAGATGGTGCTGCGATCACTGAAAAGTCACTTGCCACAATATAAAATCACTTGTTGCAATATTCTCTTCTCACAATATCTATCAAGTAAAATGCAGTATTGGTATCAAATAATGAAGTCCAGCAACGATCTGTAAACCATATTTATTAGAAGAGTAGCGCTTTCACCAACAGGCTTTATCAACTCACAAACACATCTATTCATTCAAGTTTTTAAATACAAGTAAAAATGCATTCATTGGTCCACTCATTAATTAATCCGCATCAATTAAGTGAATATTTAAAAACACAGTATGTATTTAAAACAACATTATACTAAAAATATTCAACATTTAATATATATATGCATGAAACATATTTATGTTTATATGTATGGATTTCAGTATACTGTTTCATGCATATATATATTAAATGTTGAATATTTTTAGTATAATCTTGTTTTAAATACATACTGTGTTTTTAAATATTCACTTAATTGATGCTGATTAAAAAATAACACTGTCACGTTCTTCCCCTACTGTGCCACTCCCACTTCACCCCTCCTCTATCCACTCAACTGGTCAATATGTAGGTACTCTACATGTTCTTATATCACCGTTAAATCAATGCCTAAGATTGTTACTGCACTGCCTTCTAGCTATCTATGTAACTGTAACTATATGTCTGTATTTTTATATATTTGCCTTCTAGCTATCTATGTAACTGTAACTATATGTCTGTATTTTTATGTATTTGCCTTCTAGCTGTCTATGTAACTGTAACTAGCTTTCTTTATTGTAATCTTCAACATGTTTAATGTCATGTGGAGCTTTTCTCCTCGGGCCTCCACTGAAAATGGGCTCACCTAGGCCCACTGGACCTTCCCGGTAAACAAATGCAATAAATAATAAATGTTGCCATTGATGTAAAACACAGTATTATGAACAATAACCAAAATATTTAAGCATATAAATATTAATTTTGCACATTCATAAAAACAGTCAATCCTCAGTGGTTGAGTTTTCTACAAAATTTAAAGCTTGAGCCAGAAACCTTCTAAAATATTAATCGTCTCCATTACCTTATTTTGCTTATAAAATGATCAGATACCTTCATTTTATTTTTTAGTTAAAACAAGTTATGTATGTTAACATGTGCTTAACTCAACCTTTTTAATTGCTAGCTGTTTGTATAGAGTTGACTAAAGAAATTGAGAACTTAGTTTGAGAAAAGTCAAAGTAAACTTTATTGTCATTCAGAAATCACACAAGTGCTGAATGAAATTCCGTGTCTCCAGACTCACTGTGCAGACAATATATAGACTGTTTATACAGACATTTACACATATAACACCTAGTTATTACATCACAGATATGCAGGTAGACAGACTAATATTGCACATGCTTCACTCTCTAAAACCAAAAACACAGCATCCATGGGAGCGGACAACATCCCAGGCTGCATTTTACATGAACTTCAGAATGAACTAGCTCCCCACCTAAGCACCATGTTCAATCATAGTCTCACATCAGGCTTTGTGCCCATTGAATGGCGCACAGCAACAGTTATCCCACTCCACAAAGGGGGAGCCACCACTGATCCTGGGAACTATCACCCTATTAGCCTGATGAGCCTGGTCTGCAAGGCCATTGAACGTATCATCATGGAACTCATAAACAAAGACATTGGTAACCCCCAAACTCTGGACCCCACCCAGTTTGGATTTGTGAAAGGCAGATCATGCCTTCTGAACCTGATCGACTTTTTTGAGGCAGTCACCAAAGCCGTAGATGAGGGTAAGGTGGTTCACACAGCCTATCTTGACCTCGCCATGGCTTTCGACACCATCCCCCATTCTGGAATTATAGCTAAACTCATTAAACTAGGTATAAATCCCTATGTCAGAAGATGGGTTGCCAACTGGCTCACTGACACAACCCACACTGTAAAAGTTGCAGACTCCAAATCTGACTTCAAACCAGTGACAATTGGAGTACCACAGAGTTCAGTCCTGGGACCTCTCCTGTTTGGTATCTACTTCTCTGAAGTACAGGCTAATACAGAAGGCCTCTTGCTAATAAAGCTCGCAGATGACTGCAAACTAGGAGCCATAGTCAAGTCCTCAAATGATGTGGACATCCTACAGAAGGGCCTCACTGAGACAGATGCCTGGTGTCAGAGGCATGGCCTCAAGCTCAATGCCAAAATGTACATTGTCATCTCCTTTGGTAAAAACTCTGTACCCATGAACTACCACATAAATGGCAGTCTACTTAATGCCAAATGTGTGATAAGAGACCTTGGGATCCAGGCGGGCAGTAGTCTCTCCTTTGATAATCACATCATTACAGTAGTCAGGAAATCCTTCTATGTGGCACATCTCATCACAAAAGGGTTCTCATCCAGGAAAAAAGAGGTCATTGTTCCCCTCTACTCGGCACTTATTAGACCCATTATAGAGTACAATGCCCCTTTTGGAATGTACCTCACAATATATCTGCAGCAGCTGGAAAGGCCACAGAAGTACCTCACAAAGAGGATTTCTGCCCTCAAACAGATGCCCTACACTGACCATCTCAAAAAACTCCAGCTTTGCTCTGTAGCATATCGCCTACTCAGAGGCGATCTCTGCCTAACATATAAAGCTATGTTAAACCCAGAGCTGTTGGACATGCTACACCTAAAGAAATCCCAATCACTCCAAGCTATACGCTCTAGGGACCTAAACCTTGTCATCACAATAAACAGGATATGCTGGAGGGATAGATTTATGTCCCAGAGACTTCTTATACTCTGGAACAAGCTACCCATCTATGTCAAGCAAAGTTCCTCATTAGCACTCTTCAAGAAAAATCTTGATGAGTGGATGGGAAATAGGAAATACACCCTGGGGATCACTTCTGTGGCTCTGCTTGACAGGGGCACAGGAAATTAAATTTCTTTGGTTGTGTAAGCCAGGGAACCTTGTTGACTAGGCTTACTTAGGCCCTTGGGCCAGTAGCCTAGTACCTACCTATGAACATAATTAGGAACACATTTTAACACTTTTCGAAGTGAACACTTACTTGCATGAGACTTTAATATTGCACAGGTATTTGGTTAAGACATTGCATTGATCCTTGCACAGAAAATCCCCTTTTCGTGAATGCACATGCAGGCTGTAGATATAAACAAAGGCTTCCGGTGTTATGCGTACTATATGTCTTACGTAAGCAGGGAGGAATGTGCAGGTTTCAGGTGTTACCTGCTCAGGTACCTCTGAGCTGGTGCTGGATACTATTAGGTGACTCCACAACTGAGATTAATAAGTAACCTGAGTTACTTTGCAACACTGAAAAGGGTTAATTGAAGCAAGTTAAGACCTGCTACCTTAATGATATTCTTTTTAGAACATAAGTGACTGTTTTGTGCATTGATCACTAAAGACAGTATAAAAAGATTTGGCAAAGTAGTTGTTTATTATAAAAAGCTAAAATACATTTTATCTATTACTTGCATTATTTTTCTTTAAGATCAAGTGAGTCTGAATTACCAAATTAGAAGCACGTTTCTGCTTGAAGTAATAAACTGTAACAATTAACTTTGCATTTCAAAAATACATTTAGTGTCTGTCAAGCTCTGGCAGTAAATGTGGGGTTTAGTATGTGTACCTCTGTAATATACAGTGCTGTGTTTCAGTAAAGTAAGCGTCTTGTGTGGTTTTGTTTGTTAATCGATTAGAAAACTTGAAAATAAAATGGAGCTTGAGTTTGCCTCATTTTGCCCTGTCCTTCATAAACTTTTTTTTTATTTTTTCTGGAAGATCACTGAGGGTTACAGTCAGTCAGTAATGCCAGACATTATAGTTTCATGCTTGTTACTGTTCATAAAATCTTTTAACTTTGAAGGGAGAGGTAGTCCTGTTTCCTGTGGCATTCAGCCATATTCAGGTGGCACCCCGTCAGCATTGGAAAACAAGGTAGTTCCTCTTAAGTATAAATGTGTGGTAGTTAAGGTTAGTATTAATCAAACAGTGCTTAGAACACAGTACAGGCTCCCTATCCTGAACATCTGTCTCCTGTTGCTGGAGCAGGTCATGGAGGCAGTACTTCAGATCACTATCTATGCTAACACTTCTCATGAGAATAGGAGATACCAGGGACTTCACTCACCATTCCAGCCAGCTCGAGAAGGGTTTCTGTTTTATAGAAAGGGACACTGTAAATGACCAGCTTGTGCTCCTTGAGGTTTCTGTGCAGGAAACCCCTGCTGTACCTGCATGGCTGTGATATTGCAACAGGTCCCGAAGGGTGTGCACATGCTGTATGCATGTGATCTCCATGACTTACATGACTAGCACACACATGTATGGATAAGTGCACTGCACACTAGCAGTGATTCATAGACAGTGGCACTAACTGCCTTCATTAGCATAACACACATACTAAAAGGCTCTTGTTAGATATAACAGATCTGCGTCACTTTTTCACAACACTACTTAGAACTGTGCGACTATCAAATAGTGGAGTTCCAATAAAGTTTCTATGAATGTGGAGCTTCCCAAAGTTAAAGGAGGAGGTCTGCTTGGTACAATACATCATCAACAACAACAAATCCTGTGCTAGATGTCAGTGAGAGGGAAGCAGGTGTTGTGGTGTTGTGTGTAAGTGGGGAACACACAATACTTGCATAGCACTGTATCTCTACATGTAGCTGGGGGTGGGGGGGTTAAACCATGAAGACAGGAAATTGTGGAAAGGAAGTCCCATATCCATTCCTGAGTGTAACTGCTACCTGTAATACTTTGCAGAATGCAGCTCACTAACCATCTCTCACTGTATGGGTCTCTGTTACTGTGTAAATGTTTTGAAAGATGCTGTTTGGCACTTAATTACATAGTTTGAGGAGCTTAAATCTTTCTTTCGTATCCAGTCTTCCTCCTTATGTTTTTGCATGTACATATTAACTTTATTTAGTTTTGCTCCAGATGTCTTCCTCTGTAGACCTGCACCATTTTTTTTTCATTTCTTTGTACAGACTTTGCTATGTCAGTATTTTCCAGAGTTTATATGTATGCCCAACTTCTTGTGTTGAGGAAAACTAGCTTCCCATTTTCTAGTTGTAATGCCTTTTTTCATGTTGACTCCATTGTGCAGAGGGAGAGAGCCCAGACTGAGAGACAGGCAACCTGGGTTCATCTAGTGAGTGGGATAGGAAAAACAGTGGTGTTTTACTGGCTTACCTGTCCAAGAGTGAGGAGAGAGATGACAGTCCTGGTGGTGATATAGGGGTGTTTGCATCTAATGCTGAAAAATATGGGGGCACACATCAACAGATATTCTCAGCCATAACAGGCTTATATTGGGCAGTGGGTGGTAAAATAGATAGGGAATATAAATAATAAATCCCTATGTCTGCAAGTATGATGCTTTACTGGGATACCTCAGTCTCCCTCAGGCAACAGGAGGGTTAGGTCTGGGGGGTTGTGGTGGTCAGGAGTGACGTATACGGTTTCAGATCAAGGCAAGACAATAGTGGCAACTGATGATCTGCTCTGTTTGGGCCCACATAGTAAAACACAATGTTTTTTCCCCTCTGCATATTAAAACTGACTTCCCACGTTTTGATTATCCAGTAATATAGTTATGGCAAGATCCCTATTGATTTTTTTTGTTTGCTTTAAATGTATCCCTAGAAAGCTGCGTTCACAGTTTGTGTGCATGTCTTTTTTGTGCAGTCAAGTAGCTTTATTAAAAATTTATATAACATGACTTTCTTAAACTGAATGCTTGGTGTTTGAATGTTCTGTCCCACTGGCTTCTGAGTGCTTAATAATTCTTTTCTAAGTGATTGCATGATTCTTTCAAGTGTTATAGTCAAACTAATGTGAACTGCAATTTTTATTTTACTTAACAGATGATTAGAATGTACAAGCGTTAACATTTTTCACACTTTTTTTGAGAAGTGTTGGGTTAATTGCCATCTGGCCCCATCACTTTTGTCCAGTTTTAAATTTGAACTCATTCAGAATTCATTCTTTCTTATGTGGATTACCTACTGTCAACTCATTGTTGAGTATTTGTAATGTAAATGACTTCTCATTCTCTTTTGAGAATACTGACCAGTAATACCTCTTCATTATGTTTACATTTTCAGTACCATTGAGTAACCCCACCTCCGGTATGTCTGCATTTGTCTTATTTACTTCCTAATGTCCCTAGGGTTAACACCCATCCCTCTTTGTGAGGGACAGTCCCACTTTAGACAGTTGTGTCCTGCAAAAAAACTAAAAAATGGCAAATGTCCTGAGATTTTAAGACAAAATATATTTTTTAAGTTTTCTTTAATAGTTGCATAAAACAGTTATTTTGTATATGGAACACACAAGTATTATAAGAAGTAGCATAAGCAGCTTAAATGTTACAAAAATAAGCTTTTATTTTGACAAAAAAGTGAAGTTCTGTCCTTTGCACTGGCCATGGGTATGTTTTATCTTTCAAAAATCTCACATTTCTACAAAATATGTCCCACATTGGGCATTTGAAAAGGTGGCAACCTTAAATGTCCCTATCAAAGATTTTGGCTCTGTGACCGAAATACAATACCTTGGTAGTTGGCAATCAAATCTATGACACAAAACAGTGAATTCCAGTTCACACATCAGCATTTGAAACTCACTGACATACTTTTAAACTATTTTTTTCAGTCCCCTGCACTCCTCCACCATGGGCATAATACCAACACTGTTCTCTTTTCTTATCAATTATAGGCTGTATCACTACACAATATTAAGGATCAGAATGCCCCACTTCTTTAGGACTTTTCCAAATCTTTTCTAATCACTAATATACTTTCTGATTAAACTCGACCCGAATGGTTTTAATTTCCAAATGGACTTCTTATTTTTACTATCCTCTCTGGCCTTATTCACTTGACTCCAAACTTCAGTTCATGCACTAGCTTACTTTAGAGGATGCTGAAGCAAAGGTCACTGCAGGACCCATATCTGTCTGGATGGTTAAAAACGATGAAACTAAAACAGTGAAAGTTTTACTTTCAGTCAGCCTTAAAAGTGATGACCATCATGATGCATCCCATTATAAAGAAGACACCACAACTACAGTTCTGTATAAATACAAACCAAGCCAGGCCCAGCTTTACTTCTGAGATCTAGTGAGATCAGATGCATTTCAGGTGGGGTGGTCAGAGATCTGATCTACAATCAAGCAGAAGAGATTAGTTTGAGGAGAGATTGAGGGTGACATTGTTCAGGGTAGAAAACCAAGGTAAAAGAGCCTTAGGAATACTTTAACCAGGATCTGAAAATGTGTTTTTCATGCTTAGTATGCAGAAGAGATGAAGAACTCTAACAAATATTGACGTACATTTATTTGAAGTGCATGTTATTCCCTCATTGAGGTTTTGCAATTTTATCACAAACTTGCTACATTTGCTAGATAATTTCAAAGTAGGTGCTGCTGTTGTACAAAATGCACATTATTTTAATCCATGTGTAGTGTGGTCTCAATATCGCATTAAGCAGAGACAAAGGCTAAGTTAGTAGTGAACACTAATGCATGTTTGGACTGAAAAGGAAATCTGCGCCTAGCCTTTATTTATAAACTGATTCGCTGTAAAGAAGTTCTGTTTTCTTCTAGAGATTGCAGTATAATGACTCTAGCTGAAGAACAGCTCTAGGTATGACAACATACCATGGCATTCTGTTCGATAATTCGTGATTGCAACATTCTCATCAGTATTACCCGGTTTGTTCTACTTACTGTTAATTTTCAAGCATGTGTTTCTAATTATATATTTTATGTAAAATGGCTCTCATTTTGCGGCAGATACATGCAAGTGTCGAGACAAATTTTAGAGCTAGCAATGCATTTTAAATGTTAACAGATGAATAATAACATTATGTTTCCTTCACTGCCTAGCATAAAAGCTGCTTTTGAATATACTCTGTCTTGCCCTTGATGCAGTACAAATGAGAATGTGGATATTTGTTAGAAGAATGCCTATAGTTTTTTCTGCCTTTTCTACTATGAAATTATATTGTTTTTTGATAGACTGTGAGGGAACCCATGAAAATAGTACTACAACAGGCAGTTAAAGAGCATCATGCGGTACTACATGTGTCATACTAGCTAGGTGCACTGCAGAGGTAACTCTGCTTTGGCCATACAGTGGAAGTCATGTCTTTGCTTCCTAAGGACTAAGCACATCATTCTGCTATTATAGCTTTTGCAATTGCTGCTGATGTGCTCAGCTCTGAATGATGTTATGGTCACATCTGACTTGGAAATGTAGAGAGAGCATATTCAGGCAACAGTGGTTTGCCAGCAGGGAGAATATTCCCTAGTATGTACTCATAATAATTCACACATTTTCATTGCATTGCAGTTCTCAGCAGCTTATGAACTGCAATAGCTTTGTGAAGATGTGATTTCAGAAATATGGTTTTGGTTTTGACTTGCAGTGTAATCGTGCGATTAGAGTGCATAACCGTTAACTTGGAGGATGTTGCACGCAGCAGTGATAAGTTATAGCCTATCGCTTATCCTTGGTGTGTGTGCGTGTGTGTGTGTGTGTGTGTGTGTGTGTGTGTGTGTGTTCCAGTACCTCAGTCTTACTACCAGCTGTTGACATGGAATGAGCAGCACTACTGTATTAACAGCTATGCATATTAAAACTGAGTTTCCATCTTGGTATTATTACCTTTGAACATCATCATGTCCTTAAAAGTGAAGCTCAAAATGTCCTTTGCTGTCGCTGCAGGCTTTGACGTGGAGTGACCACACTTATGATTTTTGTAATAATATAGAGCTTTCTACCATATTTCTTAGTGTGTTAAGATGCTTTATCTTTCTATATACCTGCATGTTGTGTTGTTTAATATAAATAAATCCTGATGTAAGAAAATTAATAGTTTGTACTTTTAGTCTGCATTGGTCTGCTGAGCTGTTGCATTGTTTGAAAACACTGCAGATGCATTGGTGCATTGTAATTCAACTAGCTGTAAATTCAGAGCACAGCTTGAGCAGAAGTGAGGTTAGGCTTGCTGAAAAAAGGCCTCTGACCTGTAAATAAGGTCACATAGATGTTATTACAGGTTCATTATTATAGGATTACTACATCGGCAGTTTGACTGTAGAGCTTTTGAGTTAGATAAGTAATAAAAGTACATTATGTGAACACTCATTCTTGACTGATCTCATGCTATAAGGTACCATGATAAAAAGACGCAGTAGCAGTATGTGTGGCCTTTGAAACTAAAAGCAGAGAACCAACTATACTGATATCTGATACATGACATAAATAAATACATAAAAACATAGACCATTGGATGATGGTGGTGTAGCCAAAACAAACTGAGGAAAGCAGGTGAAAAAAATGTTTGATTCTAAGTTTGAAGAAACCAACTACACCTCGCCTTGGGTTGTTACCAACACAGTACAGATAATGTTTCAGTATGAATCAATGCCAGTGATTTTATAAGCAGGCAGTAATAAGTTAAACTTAAAAAAGTAACCCACTGCTTTATTGTCAAAAGCTACTGATCTTCAAAATGTCTCCTTCCCATGACTGAGGCGAAGGGTAAATGAATTCATAGACTACCATATCTATATGGATAAGTAGAGAAATATTTAGAGATCATTATGTTCCAGTAATTTTTATATTAGGAAAGAGGAACTATTAGTAGATTAACAAGGCAGCAACTTATAAATAAAAGGTTATTTTGCCATAGTAACAGCTTTTTTTAAAGGTGAATGAAATGTAGTGCATCATCCAGCAGGTATATAAAGGACCATAGTGAAACATTAATGCCATAAAAAAGTTTAAATTCTCATGCTTGTGTTTGTTTAAAAAAACAGGAATCTATCAATACAGAAGTATACTAGACGTTGAAATGTAGAAATCACTAGGGTACCTTATGGTATCCTGCCATTTTCACAAGAAGAAGAAACACCACTACTCCTGCCCTGCATTAAGGAACTGTCTTAATTATTAGTTAATTTTTTTATTTTACCTTGAGCAATGATCAGAGCAATGGCTTCTTGAATGTATGACCTACCAGCATTTCCCCACTCCCATCCCATTTTCAGGATCTGATCTTGAACATGACTTAAAAATACTGTCAAGTCCTGTATTATGATTACAGTCTAGTGGGGTCTGTTTCATCACAAACTGGGCATCTCCTTAGCTGCCACACTTTATGAACCTGCATAATACTTACCAACAGAGACATAATTTCACCTCCTATGTCAAAATTAAAACTGCTTGTATCTAAAACTCCTTGCATTTTACCTCTAAATCAGTGGTTCCGAAACTTTGCAAGCAGGAGAACTCCTTTTATAAAGGAAATGTTTTGGCAGACCCTTATATTTTGGATTGTGTTCTGAGATTAATTAGTAATTGATATAAATAAAGCAACATTTGAATTTAAAAAAATAGTTTTATTTTTAAAGGATTACAAATTAAATTTAAAATCAAAATATATTGTAACTGAAAAAATGTAAACTATAATTATTTCTTTTTATTTTGATAACTGTGCAATGGATGATGTTGTTTCTTTTCCACTTAGTCCAAAATATCAGGTTTAATATTTGACAGGTTTATTCTTCGCTCAACATTCAGACTATTTCATTGTTTATTTTTTAGGTAAAGTAACATGGAAAAAGTTCGCTCACACAGATATGTAGAACAAAATGGAAATAATTTCTGGAGAGCTTTTTCTGCTAATCTTGGATAAATGTTTCTTACTGACAACCAAAAGTCAGAAAGACTGTTTTGTTTAAAAACAATTTTTAAAGAACCATCACACGACACCTCTTCCAATTCATCTTACTTTGGGACTGTCAAATCATTGATTTTATTTTTTTACAACTGAATGGATTATAGTGTGGTAGAGAAAAATAAAATCTAAAGGTTACTCTTAAACTTCTCAAGTGTTCAATAAATGATTCAACTGGTTTACTATCATAATTCCGATGTGCATCCTGTCGACACCTCTACAGCAAACAGCAGGGGGTCGAATGGTGACAATGTCGAACCCGACATTGTCGAAGTACAAATCTTGCCCCTATCTCGACCCATGTTAAAGCCAGTTTGGAGGTCGAATTCAAGATGTACTTTCGGCAATGTCGGAATTCGACATTGTCACTTTCACGCTTGAGAGTTGGAGATACCGGCATTCAACCGAATGCACTTCGGAATTATGATAGTAAACCGATTCAACTATTTTTGGATCCACTTTTTCTTCAGCACTTTGTAAAAAAACATCAGATAAAGTTGAAGATGAATCAAAGACATTCCTTTTCACTTGATTCTCCCATAATTCGATTTTGTTTTTATTATAGCTTCTATTTTCAACTTTAAAAATTTCTACAGTAGTTATTTGAAGACTTAAATTTAAGAAGCAGAAAATATCAGCTAAATATGCAATCTTTTCTAACCAAGAAAAATCGTTCAAACATTCTCTTAAAGGGAAACTTTTTTATCAATTAAAAGGAATCTTCTTTTGTCACAAAGTTCAAAAATGTGATTTAAAACCTTCCTACTAGACAACCAGCAAACTTTGGTATGTAAAAGTAATTGTTTATGATGGCTTCCCATTTCATCACATGGAATTTGAAAAATCCTATTATTTAATGGGCAAGCCTTAATAAAATTTAGTATAGATACTGCTACATCAAATGTTGTTTTTATGTCAGTTAACATTTTCCGGGCAGCAAATGATTCATAATGTGTAGGGCGGGCACAGTGGTGCAGCAGTTAGCATTGTTGCCTCACAGCAAGAGGTTCTCCGGTTCGATCCTTAGCTGGGGTACCTTCTGTGTGGAGTCTGCATGTCCTCCCTGTGGTCATGTGGGTTTCCTCCAGGTGCTCTGGTTTCCTCCCACATCCCAAAGACATGCTGTAGGTGGATTGGACACTCTAAATTGGCCCTAGGTGTGTGTGTGTGTGTGTGTGTGTGTGTGTGTGTGTGTGTGTGTGTGTGTGTGTGTGTGTGTGTGTGTGCCTTCTATGGAAGGTTGGGCACTGGGCTGGCAACTCGACACCGTAAAACTCCACTGTCAATCATGAGTGGACAGATGATCCGCTGTGGTGACCCCTAACCGGGAAAAGCTGAAAAAAGAAGAAGAAATGATTCATGATGTGTGCAACAATGTGTACAAATTGTATTTGGTGCTTCCTTTTTACTCAAACTCATCATACCTGTTATTATTTCAGTCATAGTTCGAATGCCATCAGTGCAAATTATAAGACATTCATTTTTATAGAATCATTTAAGCAATTGAAAAGAGCTTCCCCAGTAGTGTGAGTGGGAACAGACTTGCAAAGTAAAAAGTCTTCATTAAATTTACCATCAAATTTGTATCGAATGAAAGCAAGTAAATTAGCATTGTTACGAACATCCATGCTTCCATCAAGTTGTAATGAAAAGTACTGACTATTTTGTACACGTCCAATCAGTTGATATAAAATAGTGTTAGACATTTCTCTGATTCGGTCACTAATTGTAATATCTGATAATGAAATTAAGTGCAAATCTTTGGCAACTTTATTTCTGACCATTTGCATAACCATTATTTTTGGGGTAATTAAAATAAAATTTTTGGCAATTGTATGGGGTTTTCCTGACTTCACGATTAGAAGAGAGACTTCATATGATGCGGCAATGGCTTGCTCATTATTGCCTCTAGTTGCGTTTTTCTTATAACTTTTTGATTTGCTTCCAATTCTTCCAATTTCATTACCAGCATATTGTTTATGTTCTGACTGAAGGTGATGGTTATGCTTTGACGGCTTCATAGCTTCATTTGATAATACTTCATAACAAATGAAGCATAAAAGTTTATCAACATTATCAGTAGAAGTACTTGTAAATCCATATTTTAATTACTCGGTTGAATATTTTTGCATCTTGAATACTGGAGTCTCCTTTAATTTTTTTGCAGCCAAACAAGGTACGTCATCTTCTTCAGATGTCTCTGAATAATTCAGAATATGTTTTACCGGGTCCCCTTCAAAACATCTAAAACCCATAACATCTAAATTCATAACATTAAGACCAGAACATCTAAAACCCAAAACTTCTAAAACCCAAAACATCTAAAACCCATAACATCAAATTTCATAACCTCTTAAATGTATAATATGTAACAGTGTATCACTAAACATGTAAATGTTATAGTTTAATCTGTTAATCTTGTGGTATCACTATGAGATATTGTAGTTTTTATTTCTATAGTTATTATTTATATAGTGTAGGAATGTATACTTTTTATAGTGTTTATTTTGCCATTCTGTATGTGTTTTTTTAGGCCATACAGGTAAGTGATATAGATATTATGTGTACATTCTTTATGGTGATCGTGATACAGTGGGGTTAGGAAATTAACTTTTTCCCACTGTGGGCGATCTCAGAGTTGATATATTTAATTTATGGGGGGGTATGGGGTGCAGGGGGCTTGCCCCCCTGCACAAACATAGTAAAAAGTGTGTTTGGTAGTTTGGTGTCGTTATATGTGGAGGGGATGTTATTTTCATGTGATTTTTAGTATTTGATGTTATGATGCACATTTTAGATGTTATGAAATTCGATGTTATGGGTTTTAGATGTTTTGAAGGGGACCCATTTCACCCTACTGCTCTTCAACCAGTTGTCCATTTCCTGGAATATAAAATATAATTTAAACAGTGCGAAACTATGTTTAAAAAAGAACCTGCAAACACTTTTTCTTAGCACTTTTATTCTCTTTAATGTTTCAACAAGAACTTCATCAGAAAAGTTTGTAAAACACACACACCCCTTAAAAAGACATTCAAATAATCATGTGATAAAGACAACCAATGCAAACAGTCTAAAAATGGGCATTGCCCCCAAATCATAATACTATTGGTTACTAGTCTTTCATGCTCTAAAGTGCATGCTGTTAAGTTTGGTTAAGCAGTATAACTTGTTAACAACTGATTTACAACTAAAATACCATAAAAATTCATCTTAAAATCCTTTGTCTTAGTAAAAAAACGCTTGATATTAATTGATTCATTTAAGCCAGGCAATTTATAGGCAACAAGTTATACTGCTTAACCAAACTTAACTGCATGCACTTTAGAGCATGAAAGACTAGTAACTAATAGTATTATGATTTTGGGGCACTGCCCATTTTTAGAATGTTTGCATTGGTTGTCTTTATCACATGATTATTTAAACGTCATTTTAAGGGGTGGTGTGCTTTACAAACTTTTCTGATGAAGTTCTTGTTGAAACATTAAAGAGAACGAAAGCGCTAAGAAAAAATAATTTAAACACTATTGAAATATCAATAAAAATTCAGTCATGAAAGAGACAAACAAAACTGTTTAACTTACCTTCAGTTTTACAAAATAATTTACGGATATACCAGGAAAACCAATACCAATACTAATAGAAATGAACACAAACAATATATAATCAAAATACATAGTCCATTGACAGCTACGAAGTCACTTGAACTTAGGATGTGCAGTAGCAAAAGAAGGAGTGGCCTGTAGTCTCAGAGCTGCACAGACTCCATGCAGCACAGTCAACTGCAGACAGTCATTGGATTAATGTTAAACAAACAATGTAGTACTTATTATTAAATTAAAAATCTTAATATTGAACTCAATAATCCTAATTTTAAGTATATATTCTTTAATTTTCATTGCGGACCCCTATGAATTATCATACGGACCACCAGGGGTCTGCGGACCACAGTTTCGGAATCACTGGGTCTGCAGACCACAGTTTCGGAATCACTGCTCTAAATTATTTTTCCAGCTTGAAAATGTAAATGTATTACTAAATTACATAGCTAATTTTGGTTGTTTGTAGAATTGTTTTAGAATGCTTGATAAATAGCTTCTAATTGTATCTCAAAGGGAAACAAAACCTAACCTGATATATGATTCCGTGTCATCCAAAAGATTTTTACACACACACACACACACACACACACACACACACACACACACACACACAGAGTATTAGTATGACAAGGCACAGTAGACTTGTGTAGCATATTTGTATAATGCTGAAGTATTATAGTAGAACAGCTATCAGTGTAATATGAGGTTCTTAATGCCATTTGTATAATCATTTATTGTTTAAATACAGTACACCCGGTAACAAAATGCCGTCAAGAGGCATCACACTCATTAACCTGCTTGTTAATTAGCCCTGTCTGTTCTGATTGCTGACAAGTTCTTATGTCTGAACCTAACCTGGTTGTGTCAGCACTGAAGCACAGAATGAAGTGGAGGAGGCCTTTATTAGGTGTTAGTGAACAAAGCCTTCGCAATAAAGATTCATTCTCTGCTCTCCAACAGAATGTTACCATGTTAATATTCTCAGCTGTAATTATATCGACAATCGTTAATTACTGTAATTAGTGGATTAACCATGTCAGTGCTGTTTTAAAATTAGGACTGACCCTGCATTAATGTCTTGTTTATAAATTTTCCCTTTGAATGTTACAGTTTAAGCATGGCATACATTTCTGAGCTGCAGATGAGTGCCTATTAATTCCCCCACCTCCAAAAAAAAAAAAATCTAAAAGGCTAGGTATAGTATGCATTTACTGTTTAAACAGAGTTGTTTTAAATTGAAAGGTTCATGTGCCTTTCTAATACTAATGCTTTATATTTGGTTGTAGCCATTTATTTCAACATTGGTATCTAGTTTACTCTTAAAAATAATTCTTATTATTTGTGAGATAAGGTAAATAAAATACAGTGTTACAATTTATATTTATAGAGAGAGAGAGAGTATGAATATAGTTGCTGCAGCATAACTTGGAATCACTGCTATATCAGTTAGAAGCATTGGAAAGTTTATAATCGGGGCCAGTTTTAGATGAGATAGTGCTCAGGGCAGAGGATAATGAAGGTACACCCCCCACTGAGCCTGGGTCAAAGCCTCTTTGTATAGGTGTCTGTCTAGACTACTTCCAGGTCCCCAGAAGCTCTGAGGATCTGCATGCTCTGTGATGTATTCTCTGTCTTATTTTCACACCAGAATTACTTTATTTGTTTATTTATTTTTGCTGCTAGCCAATATATGTATGTATATGCCTCCCAGTGTCCAGAGATAAAAATTGGTGATGATATCTCTCTCTCTGTCTCTCTCTCACACACATGCTCTGACAAGCCAGGTCGGATCTCGAGTAAGGTGTTGCAGCACATGCTTCATACTGTACTTATGCACGCTTAGAGGCAAATTGAAGGAAACCCAATTTACCTACAGCTTGTCACTGGAGTGTTGCTGGAAATCAGGGAACTCTGACAAAACCCACAAGAACATAGAGAGGACCTGAATCAAACCAGGAACATGAGCACTGTAAGGTGGCAGGACTACTGTTCTGGAGAATGCTTGTCTGGAGCTTTCTAATGGCCATGTAGCCCTATTGGTTGAGACTATAAATATATCTGTGAAACAGTCTGTCATTTTCTAGTATATTTTTGGACAACAAATCTGAATATTCCATTATAAAATGCAGTCAGGTTGTACTTTAAGATACTGAGTTAACTGACCAGCTGCACACTGAATTTCTGAGTGTCAAATTAAAATTCCTGGTATTGCTTTCTTTCTTTTTTGTAATAACATTTCAAATGCTGTAAAACATCTCTTTCAGGTTAACAGAAAAATAGTTTTTTGTTCTTATGTCATGTTATGTTATAAAAGGAAAATACATTGTGTTTATATACTACGTATCTAGTCCGAAAAAGTAAAAATGTGCACGTTTGCTGTGAACTGAATCAAAGGATGTTTGCATTAGGAAGGTAATGATAAAATTTTTAAAGGCAAAAACATGAGTTATGAATACATTATTTTTGTAAAAATGCAATATCTATTAACTTTAGCTAGTTTTGCAAACATACTGCTTAGTAGAATTTGATGTTTATGGATAGTACATCAAATTTGACTGTAAAATTGTCAGATAGATATAATGGGCACATTACTATAGGAGACAATATAATACCCACCCCCTAGCCAGGTCAGTGATTATTCAACAAAGTCCATGCAACTAACATCACTTTGTTGTCACTTACATAGCTTAGCCACCCCCCCATACCCACAAAAAAAGAAGTAACCATCTCCTGTGCACTTTTACTGTTTCTTCTACACCCCCAGCACAATTTAGATGGACACTTACAGTGTATTTTTTTAATTAATTCTCCATTTACCTGCCTTATTCATGGTGGGAGAATGGGAGAACACTGCAATGGATTGATGTGTACAGTATTTCTTTTTTTTTTTTTTTTTTTTTTTTCTTCAACCCACCCAAGTATTTCACCTGCGTGAATTTTACACTGCCAGCAGTATTCAGTTACTAAGGGCGGCCATGGTGGTGCAGTGGTTAGCATTGTCGCATCACAGCAAGAGGTTCTCCGGTTCGATCCTCGGCTGGGGTGCCTTCTGTGCGGAGTCTGCATGTCCTCCCTGTGGTCGCGTGGGTTTCCTCCGGGTTCTCCGATTTCCTCCCACATCCCAAAAGACATGCTGCAGGTGGATTGGATACTCTAAATTGGCTGTAGGTGTGAGTGTGTGTGTGTGCCTTCTGTGGAAGGTTGGGCGCCGGGCTGGCAACTCGACACTGTAAAACTCCACTGCCAGTCATGAGCAGACAGGTGATCCGCTGTGGCGACCCCTAACCGGGAAAAGCCAAAAGAAGAAGCAGCAGTATTCAGTTACTGTTAGTGTGCTTTGCAGGTTCACAACAGAGGCAAAGCCCATCCTTGTACGCAGGAGGCACAAGGGCTAGAAACACTTCCACTCAGGAACCAAGCCATCTGTTCCACTCAGACTTATGAAACACTTACACGTGTTTCCAAGGTAAAGGCAGGATCAGGTGGGCAGAAAAAATCACCTTTTTTGGCTCCCTGAATTTGCAGTTGCCTCAGAAACATTATTTTAAGTGTTCCAGAATCATCACTTTTATTTACAGTAATTTATACAGTTGGGACCATGGGCCTCTCCCCAGCATAGCCCTCCCTAGTTAGCAGTTCTTCTAAGCTGTACTTCACACTCTTCTTTCCCCCCTTTCTCTGGTTACTCAATATGTCATGTTATGTTATGTTATATTATGTTGTGTTGTATATTATGTCATTTCATGTTGGGGGGTGCTGCATAGGGAGCCTGGGTCATGGGAGAAAAAGGGATTGAGGAGCAGCTCAATTATCTAGTAAGAAACAAATAGTTCAATGATACATATTGTTATCAATACAAATGTATACTTATATTTCCTCTGTTACCATTAATAGAAATTTGCCATATTGAAAAATGTGAGTAGGTAAGTTACAGATATAATTCCTTGTGGATGAGTTCTGTATCACTTGGTAGTACATACTTTTTGGATGCTACTCCTGTGACTGTCTGCATACTCCTGCTATGTTCCAGTTGAATTTTTGAATACTCGGTCAAACCACAGCTGCAGTTTTGTTTAAAGTATGTCAAGACCAGGAGCTATATATTTAAATGTTCTTTATATTATCCATTTGTCTGTAAGCATTTTCATGTACTTCCCTATAACAGCAAAAAAAAAAAAAAAAATGATTTCCTCTATCATGGCAGAGTCTGAACAGAGCATATCCAAAAATTGATGAAGGCATGTATATATGTATGTATGGTTTACTATTGAAAATGCGAACGGCACTTGGGCGACAGTCGGATAGTCAAACGTATAAGGTCATAAACATGGATGTCGAAGACATTATAATCAATCTAGGAAGGGTTTGACATGGGTCGAGGTAGGGAAGATGTTTGTAGTAGGGAATAATACTGAACACCTACCTCGACCTATGTTAAAACCGTTCCTAGATTGATTATTTTGTCTTCGACATCCTTGTTTATGACCTTATACGTTCGACTATCCGACTGTCGCCCAAGTGCATTTTCAATAGTAAACCTGTATGTATATGTGGTGCATTTCAGTACAAAAGAAAAAGTGAGGTCCTACATAATACTTGCATAATTCTAACTGAACAATTCAGTTTTGTACAGTTAATTGTTTAACGTTGCCAGACATATAGTATTTAGATTCTGCAATGCCTTTAATATGTCTGAAGATGTAGATATACAAGTGTTACAGTCATGTTCAACTGTCACAGTAAAAGTAGTTGTAGTAAGAAACATTTATGAGATATACATTACAATGGCAGTGCATTGTCAATAAAATAATGTGACTTTCTCATGTTCATTTTATAAAGTATCCTGTTTACTTGTTACTGTTGATCAGTCATATTAAGGAGGGTAACATGAACTGCAAATAAAAGGTAGACATTGTATTCTTAGCCTACATACCAATTTAGAAGTCTCCAAGAAATACTTCTCTCAGTATTCTCAATTTCTGTGTCCAGCGAAGAAGCCATTGGTCTAGTACAACTCCTAAAACTCACACGTGGAATAAAGCACCACAGATGTTATCATGTACCTTTGAATACTTTGCACAGGGTTTGGGTCATTTTAAGTAGAGAACTATACAGAACAGTGTCTGTAACTTGCATGTGTTCCACTGCATTAGGTAACTATTATGGGTGCTCTGCTACATAAACTCATGAATTAGTTTGTGAATCAGAGTGTACATTATCATGGGAATGACTTGTATGATCCATGACCATTTTGTCAATGCTAACCTAAAGGCACTTTGATGAAATTTTCCCTGTTTTTTACTGTATTGTTGTTTGCCAACTTTTGAATGAAAGTGTGGACAGAGTTTAGCATCTCTCCATAAAATGAATACATTTTTGGTTTCAGTGTAATTCTGTTCAGTCATTCAGTCTTGATTTAATGGTCTTAGACTAAATAGTGAGCACTCAAGACATCCTATATTCATTCTTATGTGACTCGCAATGGTTGACTCGTGTGTAGTCATGAAGTGTCTGTGTCATCATGATCTCCTTCTCCAACTGCAGTATGTTGGTATTGTGCTATTTTTTTTAAACCTTGTATTTTGGTAACCCTCTCCCTCTATGTGTATTTATGGGATATGTACAAATAACTGAAAATACATTCTAACAAAATAGTGACTATTTTTTGGAGGTGGTAAAAATCTGTGATGGTGCAGGGAGGCATAGGCATCCAAAACATGAAAATAAACTTCAGTTCCCATGAGAGTTGTCCGGCTTTTCAATCAGTTGTATATTCTTGATTAGTCGAACTGTGACTTTTGCATAGTTACTAAAAATATTGTGGAAGAATAGTTATGCTGCATTGCACCTCCTGACATTGCTTGGTGAATAAACGCACATCAGCTGTTATCAGGGATGCAGCAGGGTGAATATTCTTAATATATACAGTATTTTTAAGAAAAAACATGTACTGCTTTTAGTTGGGAGATGCTGAAATGCAGCTATAGCAATGGACCCCAAGTAGCAAAACAGATGGCGGTATAAGTCACATGGTATGTAATTAACATTAACATAAAACTGGCTATACACATTTTATGCTGTACATGTATAAACAAATCTTAATTAAAGTGCATTTTGGTATAATACAGTATGGGAATTATTGAGATTTAGCAATACTTATAAAATGAAGGCACTGAAATATATGCGGTATATTGCAAACAAAACAAACAAAAATGTGCAATACTCGGTATTCCGGTAGCACAGAGAAGGCATTTACATCTGTGATATCTGAAAAGTGTCTCCAACTAGTGTGCTGAGTGTCAAAGCTTGGCTGTACAGGACTGAATGGCCTTTGGATAGGTACCTTGTAAGGGTTAGGAATTTTTGTATTACACATTAGTCCCCAGGGTAGTTCAAAGGACACCATGACAGACAGTGATAATGGTGCAACACTGACATATGTCCACAGTGAAATGTCCTCCATGAAGCACAGGTAAGGTTCCTACTAGATATACATAATCATAAGCATCTCCAACAAGCAGTAAGATACCATTCAGGGTCTGCTGACCACCTTTATCATCCAATGGGGTCAAATTGGGATAGCTAGCACTGGGAAGGTCTAAAATGCCCAAGATCAGTGAGGTGCTAATGAGGACAGCAAAAGTTAGGAATATGTTTTTTTTTTCACTGCTATCTCTCACATATTTGAGAATGTTCTGCCTGTTGAGCCACTGACTTTAGTGTCAGTAGTGCAACAGGTAGCACATTCACTTTTGGTACAGAAGGCTGTGGGTTCCATTCCCACACCAGGCAGATAGATTACTGACACTGCAGAGCAGCATAAGGGAATTGCTGCATTCCTGCATGTGTCGTCCTTTGGATGAAATGTTAAACCATGGCCCATCTGCCTGAGTTGGTGGTAACTCAGGTGGCTGTAGAAGACCCCATGGCACCTATCAAAAAGAAAAAAAGATATGGCAACACTGACCACAAGAACCACAGTTGAACAAATGCACTGAAAAAACTTCATTACATAAGCACTTTCATCTTAATTCGATAAGACTTCATCAGATAAGGAAATGAGTCAAAGACAAGTATTTAAATCACAACAAATCACATGATCACTTTCCGTCAAAAAATAACAGCAGTTAAAATATACAAAGAATGTACAAAAATGTATGTATAATATGTAATAATGAATTAATAATAGTTATGGAACAAATAAGAACAAGGTGGTCCCTGAGGTTTAAAATTGGAAAAGAGAGAGCTAGCCTAGCAGCTTAGATTGAATGCAAGCTGTTATCCAGGTATTAATGGGCCCATTTCTATTTCTTCTTTGCTTAAATTGAAGGCTTAGATAGGTTTTTGTATTATTATTATTACATATTATACATACATGTATACACACATATATATATATATATATATATATATATATATATATATATATACATTGTACATTCTTTGTATATTTTAACTGCTATTTCTGTTTTAGGATTGTGTTTTTTATATATATATATATATATATATATATATATATATATATATATATACATATATTTATACATATATGTATTCTATGTGCAATGTCACTTTTAAATTTTTGGCGGAAAGTGATCATGTGATTTAAATACTTGTATTTCACTCATTTCCTTATCTGATGAAGTCTTATCGAAATAAGATGAAAGCGCTTATGTAATAACGTTTTTTCAGTGTATTTGTTTAGCTGCGGTTCCTGTGGAAAATGTTCCCATATCATTTTTTTATTTTTTGATGGTTTACTGTTGTTCATCCGTTTGAGATTTACCTATCAAAAAGAGTAGGATATTCCTCAATGCCCTACCCAAATTTCCCCTAATAGTATAACTACCACCTTTGGTGTCCCCTGAAAAGAAGCTACTAGCCTAATGGGACTAACCAGGTCAACAAAGGATACCAAATGTCTCTTGTTTTTATTTTACATTTTTATTCCATGTTATGGTATAATCTGAGGGACAAAATGTATATATGCAGTATCATAAGCAAGACTGAAAATCAAAGTTTAAAATCTGTAAATGTCACAAAGCAGTAACTCCATAAGGTTAACTGACTTTAGCCATTATGATGTTAGAAAACCCAGAGGACAAAGCTTATTTGATGTTGGGGTGTCAAGTCTGAAATTCTGACACTGTGCCAATGCAGCAATGTATAATATGCCATTACAAAAGTCATCAGATGACAGCTTCTACCCTATATGTTCTTTCTTGAAAAAACTTAAGTGAAAACATCCGGTGTGTCTATATGGGCCATACTAAAGTTTTAGACCTTCTAGCTGAATTTTTTTTGTTTGGCATAATCTTGTTTCTAGTCATTTTTTGATAGTACCACACATGCTACATTAGTAATCATAACTGTTTATGGAGCATTATGCTTCATTCTGTCTAATAAAAAAATAAATAAGTAAAACAGGTAGTACAGAGAGGGGGACTGCTGAGAACTTGACATGGTCTAATCATGGAACGATGCCTCATCTGACAGCTGTCAGTTAAGACAGTTTTATTTTGTTGTGGACAGCAAAAATAGAAATGAACAGAGATTTTTAACGAGTAAAGTGGCCATACGTTTTGGACTGTCAAGTGTTTATCAAAATTTGATGCATTTGTCAACAGGCACATGGCAGACAACCTAAAGGTGACCCTGGTTCTCCGGCCATCTCTCTTCCCTTTCAAAGAGATACAAAAAATGCTCAAATTATTTTTGTCCTAGTAAACTGATGACAGAAGTTTTTATATGCTTTTTCTAATTGTGTACCTCTGTGTTTGTCTACCTGATTCTCACCATGGTTGCCACTTGGGCTTAAGGTACTGTTGGTGGTTCTCATCCTTAATGAGTTATAAGTTGCATCTCTGCAACCGATTGGAGTTACCTACAATCAACTGCACCTTTGCTGTGGTGTAGCTGTTTTATACACACTCCCGTGTGATATATATGTACTGCCTTCTCCATGAGTTTTGCTCCATCCATTAAATAAAATGGTGAGTCATTTTATGCCCACTCCTGTTAGCATGGCATGAAACAGCTCTGCCTTTTAAGATAACAAACATGGTCAAACTCTAATGAGGTTAAAAAGCACTTTCATGTGATTTCAGTCCCTGATAGGGGCTGCTTGAGAAGTTCTGCTAATTTCCCTGCATCATATCATCTGTTGAACTATATATTACAGTATACAAAATTATATGCCATTGGTAGACTTTGCATGTAAAAAAAAAACCCGCTGATATCTTTGACTAAAGAGCTTTTCCATGTAAGGCTCCAGACTAACGATGAATAAGGACAAAGACAATCTTGTTGCTTATAAAGACTGTTATGATGCTAAACACCCCATAATATTTACTCTGAAATACTTCCTTCTGATTCAGCCTTTTTCTTATGCTATGACCTTGATCAGTAATAATCCTTTTTAAGGCATTCCACTCCACACTGAACCTAGCTTGGCCCCAGCACTGATCAGATTACCTCC
>NC_056750.1:490602108-490644608 GCF_019279795.1 Protopterus annectens | reverse complement strand
GCAAAGCTAATCAAGAAATCAGTTTTGCAAGAGCAAGCCCTCTGCATGCATCCCAGTAACCCGACCACATAGGTGACTGTGTGCCACATCCCCTTACTTAAGTACCCTAACATAGCCACACAACAGTAGGCAGACATGACAGTATTCAGGAGTGATGAACAATGTTGCCCCACAATCAGCAAGATGTCTGTAAATAACGAAGGATTATTACTTTTGGATGAACTGTGCTTAAGAAAATGCATTCAAAAGATGACTGTTAAAACTCAGGTCATCTGAGTGAAGGGAAACAAGTAAGCTGTTTAGATTTTCTTACAGACTTGCATATAATTAGTGATGCTAATTCCTGTCAATCCACTTTCACTAGGCCATTTCTGTGTTATAATATAGCTGAAGTCAGGTCTGTCTGGTGTGTACACTGCAGTGTAGGGCCCTGATTTAACATAACATCACTTGTTTCATTCCTTCAGGAAGCTGTGGTGGTGCAGCGGTTAGGGTTGTCTCCTCACAGCAAGAGTCTCTCCGGTTCGATTCTCGGCTGGAGTGCCTTATGTGCAAAGTCTGCATGCCCTCCCCACAGTCAAATTCATTTTAAAAGACATGCAGGTAGGTGTGTGTGCGTGAGTGGGTGGGTGTGCCTTCCTTGAAGGCTGGGCGCCGGGCTGGCAACTCGACACTGTAAAAATTCACTGCCAATCATTAGCGGGACCAGAGTTCTGCTGTAGCATCCCCTAACCAGGAAAAGCCGAAAGACAGAAGTTGTTTCATTCCTTCTTACTTGAAGCCCTTACTTTACCACTGTTTAAGTCAGACTGAATGACCTGCACTTAACTGATTTTATTATTTTAATTTAAGAGAAGGGGGGGATGACATCTTGTCAGACCTTCTATTCCTATTGCTGTTCCAAGGACTGTAATGGTTATACTCTGTGTGAATGTGAATAGGGGTCTGCATACTAAGTAACAGATTGGGGTTTCTCAGAATAATCCCCCTCCCCAGGTCTGACCCACAGAGGCCTTAAAGTTAGTATATTTTAAAATATCTAAGTAGCAAGTATAATGGGTCTGTAGAGCTTTAAATGTAATGAGTTTTGACATTTGCTGCATGCTTTGTGAAATTTCAGTTTATTTTTCTGATTTGCAAGACTCAGAATTATAGGTTTTGTACTTCACATAGGGAACACCTCATTCATTTTCCTGGTAAATCCCTCTGTGTTTTCCACAACACTCAACTAACTGGACCTTTTCATCTTTTTATCAGTCTGCTGTCTGCCCACCATCTGCCCTTTAGGTCATTCTGCTCATTTATTCCCTGTAGGGTGAGAGATGATCACAGAGGCCATCATTCAGGCAGTTGTCACTCGATTATCCTGGTAAAGTCCTAACCCTACCCCCTTGGTGGCTGACATAAGCTCTGACATCAATGTGAGGTTCTACTATGATCTCCCCCTGCATCTGAGTACAACCCCCCACATGCCTATATGCTAATGAGGGCTGGCATTAGTGTCTTGGCAGGCTGAGCCCACATCTGTAGTCACAGCTATTTAACCTGCAAAGCTTCACTTGCATTCAGTGGAACAGTCACTGGGATGACAGTCTATTCCCCCAAAGGTAAGGGAGCTTGTGTTTGCTGCTTCTCCTAACCTTCCCTGCCTGGCTCTTCTGGTGCTTGAGCTGCTATTGAAAATTTAATGAGAGCAGGAAGGCAAAAATATACCCATATCCCACCTATAGTATTCTGCTGCTGGAAAATGCAAATTTGAATACATGCTACAGTGATAAAAGTTAGCAGCAAACACAACACATCCCACTTGCTGAGCACCAGAATTGTACATCAAACCTAAAACAATCTTGAACACAATCATCAACATACCACACTGCTAAATGTTTACTAAAAACAATGATCATGAGCTTGTACTAGTGGGAGAAAAGGATAAATATTTGACTGTAGCCTCAGTGATCTGTGTCTGATTAGTGGTTCTGGTGCCTGATATCTCACATAGGGAGGATGGGGCATGCTCATCCTGGAGAGTGGGGAATGCTGTTGACTGTAGCCTCAGTGATCTGTGTCTGATTAGTGGTTCTGGTGCTTGCTATCTCACATAGGGAGGATGGGGCATGCTCATCCTGGAGAGTGGGGAATGCTGGTTCCCACCTTGTGCCCACTGCTTCTGTTTTAAGAGCCATGGCTGGTGAGAGGAGACCAGGAAGGTGAGGGGGTGACCAGCCAAGCTGGTGATGGTATTCCCTCTCAGCATATGTACAACAACATATGTGCACTGACAGTAGGGGCAAAGCCAATGCTTGCAGTGGTGCAAGTGCTGATATCATCACCAGGGATGGAATTAAGCCATAAAATAGAAAAAGCTGTCATTGCCAGCTTGGCAGCAGGAGTATAGAGCAACCTCATGGCTGCCTTCGATGACTGTCCCCCTTGAACAGTATAATGTCCGATCAAGGGATCAAGGAAAGGCTTGATGATGGTAGACATGGAGGCAAATGTGAAAAAAAACAGTGATAATCACTGTTCATGATTTTTTATATTTCTGTCTGTTATTAACAGACGTGACAACAGAGTACACAGTGAAATTACATGCTTCCTCATTTAGCAAGTACTAGTGTGCCTTACTGCACAGCTTTATCCCTCACCTCTAAATAGCACAAAGATTTAACGTGTCTGTGTCATTGTCCCAGGGACAGGAAGCTGCTTAGGGTCACAACTAGAGGCATCATGCTACTGTGCATCCATCATTTATAATGAGCACCAAATTAACACCTGTCTGCATAGAATTTCTCTCAGAAACTGTGACTGAACTTTGTTGAAGTTTTTCAGATTGTCAAGCATTCTGATATTTTCAAGAGTAGTATTCCAACAAGCAGGGTTAGTTTTGCAAAAGCTTTTTAATACAAGTTAATTTAAATTTAAAACTGCCAGAAATGAATGGAAACTTGAAACCACTGGCTGACAAAGGAATGAATGTGGTAAAAGTTTATGCATTTAACAGATTTTTGGGTTATATAAAAACTCTTTAATTTATGTACTCTTTGAATATGAGAAATGCAGAAAGAGCATATTGCAGTGTCTTTAAAAGCTGGCAAAGAACTGTATAAGAACCGTATAGCTGAGTCACTGAAAAACAGTTTGTTGTGCCTCTATCCAGAGATTCTGAAAGTAAGCCACAGTTCTGAGCACTACCACTATAACCAAATGGACAAAATCGCCAAAAGAAGAGCTCTTCAAAATAGTTATCTTATGGGAACATAGATTGCAACGTGAAAAGGGGAAAGCTTGGCTGAAAAAATAACATCACATTAACATGGCCATACCATCAGTCTTTTTTGTAATAGAACAAATAAAATAATTACTTAAAGTGCTGCAGGAATATTAGTATTGCACTGAAGAGCAAAGTAAGATAAAATGGATTTTTGCTTTGGTACGCATACATCACGAGGAGACCAAAGTGTTCCTTCTGCCAGTCTTTCCATCACTGCAGATGTTCTACTTTGTACTGCAGAGTAAAGCTCAAAGTACTAAAACTGATCCTTTATTAATTTAATGGTTTAGTCATTACATTTAATAATGGTGTAGGTAGGATGGTCAAGCTGACCTTATAAGAAAACAAAGCAAATTGAACAACAGTAAGTTACACAAATAGCAAGTGAAAAAAAAATGAAAGTTGCAGAGTCAAACAGATAACTCAGCAAGGCTTACATTGAAACAAATACATTCTAGTATAATGCAGTGGTCTTAATAATGATACATGTAAGGTTTCGTAGTATTCTTGATTTTACCGTGAGTGTGGAAAAGATACTTATAACAACACTAATTGTGGAATTACTTTGTAATAGATGGTGATTTAACTGTAAGGCTGAAGTAGGGGGTGGAGAGAGAGAATGAGTGAAACATGACTGGCAGTTGGCACAGAGGAGTAAGGCTACAAGCTGTTATTGAGTTGCTTCAGTTGGTCAAGGGTTTGAATCCTTCAACCTCCATTTGCTTAATTATGGGACTCTGAGCAAGTCACTTAACAAGACAGCACTCCTGTGCTGAGTTTGAAAAGCTCCGTGGAGATCAGTGGTCTACCCTAGTTATCAGATGCAATAAATACTGTAATTTATAAGAACAGGGTATTGTGAGGAGCTTGGTATTTACTGAAATACAAGTCAAAGAAGAGAACAGTTATTTTGCTGTCCAGGTGGGGTTTGTGAAAAGTAGGTGCACTAGGTTGAGACTCAAAAGAGATGATCTAATAGTTTTTTTTTTAATGTTCCAAGTGTAGATGATAATTGGTAAGATTGTGCTCCAAATGAGAAGTCTTCAATTTGAAAATGGATGTCTGAGTTTTTGAAAATGCTTATTAGAGTTTAAAAAATGCTTCGCAATCAGTGTTTTGGAATACTAGCAGTATTTACTTATTTCATCTTTTGCATCTCTGCTTTTCACATGCAGACCAGAATCTATTTTCCTGTTCCATGTGATACACAAGTGTATTGTCTTTGTTAAAACAATGATTGACATGTACCATTTCATCTCCTTACTTCCCATTCTGCATTTCTTTTCTTTTCTCACTATACTTCATATAAAAGGACCTCTAGCACAGACTCCTTTGTTCTTTTGGATGGTTTATGTTGGAGTGAGGCGGGGGTGGGGTATTGACTATATTCATCTCTCAGGTTGTAGACTGCCTGCTGTTACTCTCCTAAACTTCTCCACCACTGTGGCTGGATCATTAACTATCCTGGCCATTTAGCCTGAAATGAACAATGATTTCCGCAGTCAGAAGGATGTAAAGTCAGTCACTGTTTTCCACTGTTGCTACTTCATTAAGTCTTCAGCAGGCTGTTATGATACTGCCGCCATGAAGCATATTAAACATCTGAAGTATAATAAAACCAGGACTGCAGGCAGGCTGGTCATGTACATTTAATTTAAAGTATTGCTAGCAATAAAAGTCTTCATTCCTGATTCAGTGTAAGCGACCTATGATCTGAGAGAAGCATGCTTATGATATGGGAGTGAGCATCTCTAATAAAAGGGCACCAGGTTTGGTAAAGCAGTGCCCTCTGCCCCTTGTTGCTCTGTTTGCTGCCCATCTTTTCCCTGTCTGTCTGTCCTTTATCCTAGCCATGATTTGCTTGTGTCAAGTGAAGCATACTCATAACTGTTTGAGTTTACATAAGCCTTGTTTTCCAAGCCATCAGTCACCTTGGCTGCTCTCCTCTTATTTATTCAATTAGAACAATTTTCACCAGGAGAAACATGCTGTGTTTAGAATAGTTCATTTCCAGATTAGTCCTGGTAGAAGGATTAGAGCTGCTTTACAAAACAGTGGTCAAATTGACATGATGTATCATAAAGAAAAATGCACAGTGTACTGAGCGAATCTATCCCCACAGCAGGGAAGGGCAAATATCAATACAAGCATTTAAATAGGTCAGACAGTCACCACCTCAAAATATAGCACATAGAGTGTTATTTGTAATATGCAGGCAGGTGTAATGCAATGCTGCAAGCAGAGTTTGCTTCCCTGAAATGTATTCCTTTCCTCTAGAGGTAGGAATTTTACTTTTGACTAAAAATATTTCCAGAAAATGGGGGAGTTAGGGAAGGCTGTGCATGCAGTACAGTGCGCTCTCAATAATGGGGACTACAATGAGATGTGGGGAGAGTGCTGGTTGTTAATGTTTGAGCAGGTTATAGTAATTAAGTCACATAGCTGTGACAGGTGAATTGTTAGCACTGATGCCATGTTGCCACGTATAAGAACTCTAGTGATTTTCCTCAGACTGTATAGTCAGTGTAGTGAAGAATACTACATCAATCTGAATTTCCAGTCTGCCAAAGAGATGACCTTAGAAACAAGAAGTCCCAGAATCCCTTGCAAATTGCTTTCAAAGAAAGATTATATGTGGTGGGGAACTAGCAAGTTAGTCATACAAACATTTTGCATTCATTATATTAAGTTCCAGTGGGAAGATCACTAAACTGCTGTTTACCATAGTCTAAGCATCTCTCTCTCTCTCACTATTAGTAAGAAAGTGAGTTCAGTTAGAATATCCGTAATTTATAAAAGTCCTTTCAGAGATGCTATAATCTGTTGTTCCCGTGATGCAGCTTTGTTTTGATGCCAGCTGTAGTGTGATACTAGGTTACAGCAAATGTCAGTTTGTACATGCATGTACTTTAGCACCTGCAGCCTGCTAAATGTGCTGTATTAGTAAAATGGAGGAGCTATGAATGCAAATTACAAACTAACATATCTTTCACACCTGGGTCTCGGGGACTTGGAGCAGGTACTTTCTCTTTATATTAGCAGTGTAGTGTATTCTCTGGAATGTCCATCTAGTGTTTGGTTGACTTGATTTCATGTATCATGGGGTGTATTTATCTTGAGATAAAGGCAAATTGTAAGTTGCACAAGTATGTGTGTCTGAACATAAGGAACTGGATCTGCTTTTAAGACAACATTATCTCTTCTGCTGAAGTGAGTCACCAGCTGTCACAGACATCTCATCACCACTGCATCTGCTGCAGATATCAGAAATGCTTGATCTTAACCATAGTTGGTAGTTGTGGCTAAACAGGTAAAAAAAATGGCCAGCAGTGATGCAGTAAAGGGCTGGAGCTAAATGCAAGGTATTTGTGATACAACACAAGCTGCCTAAAGTCAGTGAGTCACAAAAAAATAGCAGCAGTGCTGAGTCATAGTTCTGGTTCTCCTGTGGGGCAAAATTGCACTGAAAGATTGCCTTATCATACCATCACTTTTGTGCAGCAGGAGTATAGAGAAGACATTGGAATGTTGATGTTAATAAACTGAAGAATTATTAATACTGATTGTAAAGATTTATAACATTTGAGGTGAGCAGCAGCCTGCCTAAACCTCACCCTTGATTACCCATTCCCATATACAACTAACCTTAACACATCATTCATTTGCATATTATGCAGTAAAACATAATTAATATTCAGAAAACATGGAACTGTTTTTCACTGGTTATTCACCAGTACATGCGTGCTGAAAATCAAGCATTACTAATGAGAACTAGTCTGCTTCTTTCTCCAGATTGTTTTTTTATTTAAACAAAGCTGTTCAGTAGCTGCAATGTACAGCTACCATGTTTTTTTTCACCCTGCCAACATTAACAGGAATAACTGTGTTATACCTGTCTTTTTGCTGGTGGCTCTAATTCACAAACTGCAGGGTGAAAGATTTATTAAAAAAGGGGGAAAAATGCGTGGAAGGTTTCCATTTCCTGAGCTACCTCAAATGTATACAAAGTGGCAGCAATTGCTCTACAACTGATGCTTTGTTACAAGTGCGGTTTTGTACATGAGCATATACATATGCACGTTATATCACTAAGGTATCCATGCCTTTTACAAGTTAGTGAGAAGTGATAGAGCATTAATTAAGTTCCAGAAATGCAAAGCCATTGTTTAAAAAAGGTAGTTTCTTTTTAAATAATCCACTGCATAAAAGCAACATATCTCATTCTTTTGCAAGTGATGTACAATTTACCCATGGCTGCTTTTCATCACTCCAGCTTCACCCTCATGACCAAACCTTGTCAGTTGTGGGTAAACTCAAGCATTACACACACACATGACTGGAATATTAGCCCATGATAACTTTCTAGTGCCAATGGTACATTGTGTGAGTGAGGACTTTGCTCAGCTGCAAGTACAATGAACTCTCTTCATGTGGGTTGTTTAGAGCCTTCTTTCTGAATCATGGTTTTAGATGCAAGTTTAGCCAAGGCAGAGTTCAGGACTGGCTAATGATAACAATGCACTGCTAGTAACTTTTCAGAAATTGCCCTGTGCTGCATGGCTAAGCACATCTGATACCAAACCCACATTGGCAGCAAGCTAGTGTGCTGTTGCAGTGGCTGGTGTGTGTGCCAGCTAATCTGCTATGGAAAAGTACTGGTAATTGTGTGCAGCTGTGCGATTATAGTTAGTACAGTTGTGGTGCTATTTTTAGTGGAAGATGTGTATTTATTGCAGTTATTGTTTTATTTTGTAGTGGAAGGTACATATTTTAGTGCAGTTTTTGTATAATTTTTAGTGGATGGTGCTTAGAGCATTACAGATAATTGAAATGCATGTGTATGTTATGTATGTGGTTTACGATGTTTTGCGGTAGGATGAGACATTTATAATGATTTTGTATAACTCAACGTTCAGATTTTACTTTTGCATTTTCACTCTTGTCGCTATAACTCTGCTTGTAGGCTTACATTCTACATTTAATGCAAAATATGTTCAGTGATCTATAGCTACAAATGTTACTATCACCACTTGATAAAATACAAGTTTCAACTTGCTTTGCTAGATTCTTTCTGGCATGTCGACTGTCTGCAAAGGCACTGCTGGTAATTCGCCTCGATTTGGTCCCTGCTGTATAGCTATTATCTTTATGCTATCATGGATCCGTTTTGTACTTGTACTACTTTCAGCAGGGCTCATCACATTACGCTGTTTTAACACTTGTCATCAAGTTTCAGTCTGGTGCCCCAGCACATGAAAATTCTGCTGCCTTTCAGTTGTTTCCTGATGAGTTGTGACCATATTATCCAAGATCAGCTCTGCCAGTTCTCCGATATGAACACACTTGTCCTTGTGAATGATCCTGATTAATGTACTATTAACTAACCACAGATTTACAACTCTAACACTATTGTCTCACACTGCTTCCTATCCCCTGCATTACTGCATTGTCTGTAATGGTAAACATGAATTCTTCCATGTGACTCGATGTGTTTTTGGAAACACTCTACACTTCACTACACTTCAGCCTTTATCCATCACTTCAGTTTGTGAAATACAAGTGTGGAAAGTGCTGAAACAATCTGATGTTTCAACAGTTCTGAACCTCAGGAGCTGTGCTAGTAGTGAAAGTCCGGCTAGTTTAGTAAGGAATTTTTGCACTTCAGTGTAATAGATGAGTTGGCCACTGAGGTATGCCAATGTTTTAATCTTCCTTGCATTTTTGAAACGACATCTGTTAAAACTGCCATGCATTAATGGTAAGAGCAACTTGGTTAAGACATCTGATTGCAGTGACGGTTTCTTTGCTGTTGTCCAGCCCTGGCAATTCACTTAAAAAAAAAAAATATGACAGTATATTTTATAAAAAAGCCATTTAGACTTGTAATTTAGTTGGTGTTTGATTTTCCACTGTTTTAAACCATATAGCCAGCATTTCCAAGTTTATGAAAATTCTTTCCCTCCTTCTGTTTAAACTATCTAAAAGCTTGAATCTGAATATGTGCACTTAGTGACAGTGGTGTTTAAGGATAAAGTGAGAGTGGATTACAATAAAACACTTAAAAGAAAAATGTTAGTCCAACTATTTGTGTCTGAACCTTCCAGACAAACACTCACTGCTCAAAAGAGTAGAACATAGTTCCTTTGTCTTTTGTCAGTAAATATTTGTAATGATAAAATTCCTGAACTGACAAAAATGCAGATGTTGCAGTGTAAAACATGGGTCATGCTATTAGTAGCAGCAGTTTTCTAAGGTAATCATTACTAAGGTGTCATTTTACATCAAAAATGCTCATCTGTACTACAATTTATATACGTACTGACATTTATGGACTGTGAGGTCAAACTGAGCAATGCTGTTTAACAAAAGAGTTCATAGTATAAACATAAGTCCCACAAATTTAGATATGAGTCCATACATATGAATCTGCTGGGAGTACTTGAAGGTACTTGAGACAACTATGTCCATAGTAAGGTAATTCATGACAACTCACTGAGGTTAATTTCATTGAGTAACAAACCTATGAAACTATTTAACTGAAAATCATATGTAGAGAATGTAAAATAAAGTTCCCCTGCACTACCGAAGTGGGCAGCCCCCCACCCCAGGTTCTAGATACCAACTCCACAGTTGCTCAATAGAGAGGAAAGTACATCATCATTTTAACTGAATGTAGGCTTTCAGCTAAGCCCTTTTCAGAGATTTGGAACTTGCAGAAGTGAGTTTTTACATTCCCTAGTGAATTAGCTTTTCTGTATAGTAAATGTGAGTAACAGCAGACATGCAGGTTTTCACACTGACAGTAGAGAAAGACCATGGGATACATATTTTACAGCATGAGACAGCAATTGTAAATGTGATGTACCTCATTGCTAGGGCAGATTTCATCTGCCAAAAGCAACATAAAATTGACATCTTGTCAGCTAGTGTTATGTCCAGTACACTTTATGGAAAGCAAAGACAAGGTGGGTGTTACTGGGGAGATAACCGACCTTTCAGGGGTAAAAAGGCTGGGTGGTCCTTTATGTCCCCAGTATGCAATGTGCAGTACACTTTATGGAAAGCAAAGACAAGGTAGGTGTTACTGGGGAAATAAGAGTCCTTTCAAGGGTGAAAAGGCTGAGTGGTCCTTTATGTCCCCAGTAATGCCCACCCTGTTGGGCATTATTGTTTGCTTATAAGTTTGTTGTAAATATGACTAGAGGGCCTCCCAACCAAAAACTGTCATGACATTTGGTCTCAGACTTTATCAGAGCAAATGAGATCTTGGCATATCTAAATAATTCTGTTACTTCATTCATGTTGGCATTGAGCAAAACAAAACAGTTATCAAAAAATGTTTGTAATAAATGGTAAGCATCAATAAAAGAGTATCGAAACTATGTTGCATCTTTTTATGCTGTGTATATACAGGTATAACAAATCCGTGGTAGTACATTCAACTTAACGATACATGTTACTGCTGAAGGAAAAACATGTAATACTTTAAAATGAAAGTAATTAACTCCACAATGACACTGAAAGTGTTGGAAATTGCACAATAATTGTTGAGTAACCATTGCATCACATACAGATCTTTAAAATGTGCAATTTTACTATAGTGTGCACTCCCATCCATTGTGAGTAAAGAATCTTTTGATTCTACTGTGCTTTGTAATGAACCAAAGATTAAAAAAAAAATATTCTAGAAGTATTTCAGTAGCCAGAGTGTTACATTTTCGGGAACAACAGGGCTGAAAGGAGGCTCTTGAATATTCTAGTGTATTTTAGGTGTACTGAAAAAAGCCAAACAATTTTTGCACATTTAGTCCATAACACATGGAGGGAGATGACTTTCAGTAATCTATTTATTCAGCACTGATTCCTGTAACATACTGTAGTATTCTAACTTGAACCTCTGAACAAGGCCAGCACTTATAACGTCATATATCTCCTGATCATCTAAAACAGCTTCAATAATTGTAATATCTATGTCCAAGAATGACAAAAGACCCCTATCTTGCCTGCGGACATTTATTCTACTCTATATCATTTAAATTCTAAAACTCTCATTTACCAAAATTAAAATGTTTTTTTCCAGTTATTAGTTAATTCAGTCGCACACAGCTTGTTTTCAACAACCTTAACAAGCATTGCTATGTTGGTATTATTTACAGGAAAAAAATCAGACAGATGCTTAAATACATCACTAGCCAAACACTAATCAAAAATTTCACTTTAAAATTGACTAAGCTTTTGAATTTATGCAACTCTAATATAACACTCATGAAGTTTAATTTGGAAGTAGGAACAAAGTTCATTCCTTTTCAGCGAACCTTTGTTAAAGCAAAAAAGACTTCTCAAATTTATAGTGCTATATTATAGTGCCTTCATAATTTACTTGTGTGTTTTTCTGCTTTTTTCTGTAGTGCTGCTTTTTCCCCACTGTTTGTTTTTCTCTGTGAAGGGCCCTCACCTCTTCTGTTTTGTACTTCTGCGGTATCTCCTTGTTCTTAATGAAATCATCAGAATATTTTCTGTAATGTCAGCATTTGCTTTTAAAGTTCAAAAAATATATTTAACTGTTTATTAAATTAGAATGCAGCAATGACTGATGGGGGATTATACCTGTGTTTATTTGTATATTGATGTGGTTTTATAATTTTAACAAAAAATATGTTTGACAATGCAATGTCTTGTTTTTTATTGTATTAATTTAATTAATTAATTGATTGATTGATTGATTGATTGATTGATTACTTAGGGGCATTGCTTGGCACCCAGTACTTACTAGCTGCTTTTGAAGAAGTGCTGCTGTTTGTATGTCTTACTAGGGAGGTGCTTTTTAAGAATGTACAGTATGAGGGTTACTTTTTATTTTCTGTTTTGCAAAGTTGAATGAATGAGCTATCCAAAGTGAACCAACTCACAAGTTAACGCATACAGTAACAGCGTTAAGAACTTAATGTTGATGAAAAGAGTAACAGATGTTCATAGTCTTCATAATGATATATGTTCACACTGACCATTTGCTGCACACAATAACCTGTTTAAAAATGTCAACCAAGGAATGTACAAACCAAACTACTTTAAGCTTAATGTATCTGAATTTGAGATTACTGACATAACATCCAGAGTTGTGTTGCATCACATTTATATTTATTGTTTTTTGAGGAGTTACAGGTTGATGTTCATTGTATTTACACTGCTTGCTTAGTACGTTTTTAGTAGTAAATAAAAATGAATAATTTGGATACAGTTGGCTTTAAAACTTGCAGAGTATACATGAATAAAAGTTTGTATTGCTTTTAAACATCACTACTTTTCCTGTATATCTTATGAGTTAGAAACTTCAACAGTACTGTATACCATGAAAGGAATAATATATAGCTGGCTTTAATCCCCCACAAACTACTATTAAAGTTTTGTAAGTGTGACTGGAAAAGTCCCTAAATTTTCTTTACCTTTGAAGAATTACTATTAACACATGTTCTCTCTATTGTGAATATTAAAAATGCACATTTGTGTTTGGTTCATGTTCATTCCCGGGCCTTTGTAGTTATTTTGAAGTCACAAAGACAAGTCTTTCATTTTTCTTCGGGGTAGCACATGCTTCTACCAGTTCATAATGCTTGTATTTTGTGCACTGCACCCCATTTTTGTGGTACTAACAAGCAATCTAAAAAGCAAATCAAGGGCTTATGAGGGCAATATTTTAAAGAAACGCTTCTTTAAAGTGAAGTAAGAGAAGAAAGCTGAAGAGCGAGTCTGGGAGATGATCACTGTATCTGCCATTTACTTAAGGTGGCTGTCACAAAAAAAACGAAAAACTTTCTACTTGTAATACAATTTACACTCAAGAGTCGCCTGGCTAGTAAGTCATATTTTTTTTTGCTGACAAGTCATTCTTGATACACTAATACTTGTATCTGTCTGGTTGGGGTAAACCCCATACATATGTAAATAATTACTGTTGTTTCCTTGCTTAGGATTTCAGTTAAAGAACTCCTATCCATCCTACACTGTCGAGTCACATCTGACTTGCATCTTTCTCATGAATAGCTGATGGCATCCACAGAATTTAGTAGGCAGCAAAAGAATGGAAGTAGATAGCCAGGCATTTCATCTGTATCACTCACATACACACACGCTTAGAGATAGTTTTGAATCACCAGTTCCCCTACCGTCTGTCTCTAGAATGTAGGTAAAAACTGTAGTACCCATAAAAAACTCATGCAAACAAAAGGAGGACATGCAGACTCTGCACAGAAGGCACCCCAGCCAAGAATCAAACCAGAAACTACTCAAAAGTATTACTATTATAGAGTTATACTTTTATGGATTGCTTAGTTGTTATTGGATCTGTGTTTAACGATCGAACGGCTGTTCATCCTACATAGACCACCAAAACTTCCTTTAATCGAAAGGCTAAATGACTGTAAATAATTACATCAAATGATCATAGTTGGCCTACATAAAGGAAATGGAACATAGTACCTATTCATCGGTAATGTAGGGATAAAGAAACCTACCTTCTCCCCACTGTAGTGTGATGTCAGAGTTGGTGTATATAATTAGCAGGGGGTGTGGGGGGCACACCGCCACAAGAGGAGGATTCGGTGAACACTACCCCCCCAACTAATTATATATACCAACTCCGAGATCGCACTACAGTGAGGAAATGGCAGGTTTCCTTATCCCCATGTTATCGATAAGTAGGTACTATGCTCCATTTCCTTTATGTTGGCAAACTATGATCGCTCGTTGAAATTATTTCCAATCATTTGACCTTTCAAGGAACAGAAGTTTCGGTGGTCTATGTATGATGAATGGCCGTTCAATGAACATTCCATTTGATCATTAAACAGGCTCATTGTTAGTCAGCATTTTGGAAGTATTTGGAAATGTAAGTAAAGGTTAATTAAAAAAAAAAAAATAGTACCGGAAACTGTATTGACTTGATGAACATGCAGAACAATTTTATACATTTTAATCCAAAGTCAGCTTCTTTGCAATGTTCTGTTTCTTTACAAGAGGGCTTTATAAACTGAGGAATTATGCATTTCTACATAAAGTATGATAATGCATATCTTTTGGATTCCTGTCCTGAAATTTAAAAATGATAATGAAATTCAAGTGCTTCTTGTAAAATGCTGTTTTATATTCGAAGAGACTACTGTTGGGCATTTGGGACTGCTTTTTCTCCGAATATTTCACCTGATCTTATCATAAAAATGTAGATTACTCAGAGAAAATGTTTGAAAATTCTGAAGTTCTATATTCAGATTGCTTAATCCTAAGTCATTTCTCCAGAGAGCTTTTTCCATTTTTTTCTGTACATTATGTTGACAACCAGAGTTCAGAAGGATTCAAATGAGGTAGAATTACATACACATTTATTTGTCCTTGAACAAACTGTGCACCTGTATCTATCTGGGCACAAACATGAACAAAAATAAGAAGAAATGTCGGGCTGGGTAGATGCACTTAGAATATTTTTAATGTGATTGTGCTACTCATTTCATGGTAGTCAACAATTTTTGCCAAGTGCTACTGTTTGCTAGATGTGCCTAATGCTTTGGATTCACAGGAAGGTAAGAACAGTGCTGGTTGTGGATAATTTGTGCAGAGGGGACTGCATATAGTTGATGACTTCCAAGCATTTAGGGAAAATGGACCAGGAAGAAAGATGGCTATTCAACATACTAGTGAAGGCACCTTTGGATTAACAACCACCTGCACAACGTGCATCAATTCTGAAAATGCATTTTGTGGTGCACATATCCATTGTACCATGGTGTTAAGGGCAAATAATGCAGATGGTCATGTGATGTGTATGGGGCAGTTAGCCCCTAAAATGGTTAAATGTAACATCAGACTCTAGACTTTTCCTGTATTTGCAGTATTTACAAATGATTGGTAAACCTTAATTTAATTTATTTATTTAACATTTGTTTACTGAGAAAGTCCAACTTGGAATGAGCCAATTTTCAGCAAAGGCCCAGAGAGAAGAGTTGCAGATGCATGTCTTTGTGACATGGAAGGAAACTGGAGCACCTGGAGGAAACCCACATGAACGCAGGGAGGACATGCAGACTCCGCACAGAAGGCATCCCAGCCAAGAATCAAACTGGAGAACCTCTTGCTGTGAGGTGACAATGCTAACCCCTGCACAACCTGCTCAGTTGTTCTGTGTGGCTACTTACTGTGCAGTCTTCTTACCTTACTCTTCCCCACTTTGACGATTCACCTCTTACTAACACCCTAGTAATCCATTCACTTCTCCATCCTGCTTAAGAGGAGATGAATGTTACTGCAAAAGGTCATCATATGCAGCAAGTTTAGATTCTCTCATTAATGTCCTAGTACAATATAATCCAGTTAGCTCCCTGTTGCAGTATCAGCTCTTCTGACTTAGGCCATTTGCTTTGTAATCAGGCTCCAGCCTCTAGGGCTTGAAACCATCAATACTCATAATGCAGCTTTGTTGGTAGGGGACAAAATGGGTGTTTTAAACCAAGTGATAATATATTTACTGACTGAAAAAATCCCACTGCACATAGATTTGCCATGGTCATCATGTTGAAAACTGGTCACTCTTTTTTCAGTGGATTTTTTGGTAGCCACTAATATCACTTTGTTTGACCTAATGGTTGAGTATAATTAATTTGAGAGATTTTCAGGAGAGGTGGGAGATCTTGCCTTCACAGAAAGAAGTAAAGGTTCATGACTTGGATTGTTATTGATACCCCTCTTAATCTAGACCAAAATGTTATGTTTTAGTGATCTGGTCATGAGTGGATACTCATGCATTCGACCAAGAGTCAGACTTATTTATTTATCTCTGTCTGTCTGCCTGTGTTTGTTTTTAATTAATATTTTTAAGCTGGTAAGTGAGATAGGCTGTGGATTAGGTTTGGTGTGTATGTATGTGTGTGTATATACATATATATATATATATATATATATATATATATATATAAAATGTTAAATGTATATATCTATATGTATGTATATAATTTACCTTCACACACACACACACACACACACACACACACACACACACACACACACAATACGTGTCAATGCATCAGATACTGTATCTTGCTCCCCCCTCAAAACAAATAATATATATAAAGAATGTGGATACCAACATTTTCAAAATTAAAATAGCAAATTCTGAAAGTCATTGTGAAACCTTTCAGGCATTTTTGCTGGGCTGTGGCTGTTCACACCCATGATGTGTGGGGGGTATGTTTCCCTCATCCCTGCCATTAGTGTCTACTAACTCAGAATTGCAGTATGTCAAAAAGGGGGGACATTCCAAGGTACTGCAGTTTCACAGCTCATGCATATACAGTTCTGTTAATTTTCTGTGTTGTAAGGCTCACAGCATGCTTAGCTGATGTTAGTATGACCCTCCTGCATAGTCCATTGAATTTTTTTGTTTTGCTTTTTTTTTGCTGCTTTGCCCCTGCTGTCTGTTAATTATCAGCCCCCTCTATGCCACTTCATCCATTTGTTCCCCATCACTGGATCAAGGGTTATGTGGGAGAAGTTGTCATTTAGATTGCCACTGGCAGTGGTTCCAGATTTCCTATTTTCATTTCCTAACTCCCATACACACTTGTGAAGTGTCAGAGAGGGGCATATAATGGCCTGACAGTGGAGGCTCTCCCTTCAATTTTGCAAGGGGCATTCCCCCAAGCAGCCTGCCCCTTCTCCAAAAGTACGAGCAGAAGGTTGCCTGGCTTCCACCAGGAAGGCTGCATAATGTGCCCCCAAGTACATGCAGCTGGGGCTGCTGATCAAATACAGGTCACTGAGGTCACAGTCGGGGTTCTATCCTACAGCACTAGGCATACATTTAATTGTTGTACATAATGTTTATTAGTCTTGCTGCTGTTTAATTCTGGTTTTGGACATGTGCTGGTATTATTACTGATGCATATATTTATAGCATTTGGGTTATTCAGGCAAAAAGTCTAATCAAACAGGACAAAACAAGTTATTACTTTACTATCCAAAACAAACACCATGACAACCCACAAAAATTCTGGAGCAGTTAATATGACCCTCCTACCAGGCAATGCTAGCACACCAACCTCATCTTCCACTAACAACCTAGAGTGTATAGCCACTCAAGTCAACAAATACTTCACCAAAACAATTCTAACTCTCTCCATCATGGGCATCTCCATTACCACTACTATTAATCCATATTCTGACAAAAATAGGAACTCCTTCTCCTTACAACCTGTATCTACCAACACAATAAAGAAACCACTAAAAAATTGTAACCTGCCACCCTAGCTGTGGATAAACTTTCTGCAGAATATCGTAGAATTGCAGCTGATGCCACCTCTGTCCCTATATCTATCCTCATTAACAGTTTCATCAATTTGGAAAATTTCATATATTATCCCTTTACACAAAAGTGGCAAGTCAACAGAATTATCCAATTATTGGCCAATTGCTATAGTGTCACCCATATTCAAGATACTGGAAAGAAGCATACACACACAAATTATGGACTTCCTGCTTACTGACAAATTACTATCCAATACCCAACATGGGTTCCGTCTCTTCCACAGCACCACCTCTGCCCTTATAATCTTCACTGATATAGTCAGCCCCCACAGAAATAATGGCACATTTTTCTCTGCTGTTTTTCTTGACCTCTCGAAGGCTTTTGATATGGTCTCTCACAGCAAGCTCTTACTTACCAAACTCAACTTAAGCCAGTCTACTCCGTCCTGGTTCAAAGACCATCTTGCAGGCCATCAGCAAGCAGTTAAACGGCAACAAGCCCTTTTTTCTCTACTACCCATTACCTCAACAGTTCCCCAAGGTTCTTTCCTTGGCCCCCTCCTATGTACTGTATTTACTAACCGTCTCCATACCTCAACCCTTCATGCATCTGTTGTACTGTACACCGATGATTATACACTGATGTGTGTAGCTTCTTCTCTACACCATCTACAACCAATAACTCAACAATCTTTCACTGCAGTAGAAGCTTGGCTAACTAATTCTCAACTTATTTTGAACCCCAACAAAACCAAGCTTATGCTTTTCTACCCCACAAGAAACACTACCCTTCTCCCCTCCTTCAGCATTTCATCACTAAATAACACCATCATGTCTCCCGTACAACACACAAAACTTTAGGTGTAGAAATTGGCAGCATTTTGAAATTTGAGATCCATATTGCCCAATCCATTAAGAAAGTCCACAAAAAACTAGGTATACTTTATAGAAATAAAAAATAAAATATTTTACTAATAACACAAAAATCACTATAGCTAGAGCCCATCTTATCTCAACTCTTCTCTATGCATCACCAGTTCTCACAAACCACAGGAAATCAGATTGAGACAAATTAGAATCCTGCTATAACTAAATTACAAAATTTGCTACTAATGCCAGCTGTAGGACACGTCATTGCACTGCCTTCAAGCAAATGAATTGGCTAGAACTCCCTTAAGTAATAACTTAACACTGACTGTGCTCAGCACATAAAATCCTGCACCAACCTGAAAAATATACCAGCACTTCCAAAACTTATTAACTCCTTACTCTACTCCTGTACTTTGCTCAAGTAGCAAATCCGTGTTAAATGTTACCAAAGCTAACAATAAATCAGGCAACTCCATTTCCTTGAACTACACAGATAAAATCTGGAATAGCTTACCATCAGAAGTAACATACATTACCAATCTATCTCACTTCAAAATAACTCTTAAGTCTCACTTAACAAATACATGCCTATGCTCCTGTACAAATCCTGGATAAGAAAAGAATTTCAGTTCAATGCCCTATTTACTCTAAACACTTTCTCTGGGTAATACCAGTTCACATATGTCAGGACGATTGGATGGGTAACCGTAAATCCACCCCGGGGGTTCTACCTGTGTCCCCCTTGTACAGGGGCGATAGGTGGTGATTGTGGAAATAAGGGTAAAATTTGGCTAAGCTTGAAAGGGCCCTAGGGCCATTAGCCTAGTAACCTCCTATGATCACATCTTACCTTTCAACATACTTGTACCCATTCTTATTACAATCTAAAGCATGTATTTGACTACAGTAAAACTATTCTCCTTAAGTTGCAATTCCTCCCTGCAGTCACAAGGGTTTCCTTTGAATGCTCCAGTTTCCTCCCACATTCTGAAGACATGCAGTAGGTAGATTGCACATTCTAAAATGGCCACAGGTGAGAGTGTGTGCGTGAGTGGTGCGAATAAACCATCAAGGCAGAGCTAGCCACCTGGCAGTGTAACTTGGCTCGAGATGATTGTCACTGTGGAAATGAGACCCTGACCCCATGTGCAAAATGGGAAAAAGGGGTTGAAGATGGATGGATGGATGAATCTATACCCTACTGTATCTCCTCCTTCTTCAGGTTATCAGTGTAGTATAGCTATAAAAATTGCTCACCCACAGATTGTTATTAATAATACCTGGTTTACATTCTATAAGTCACTCATTTTTCTGATATAATTCATTTTTTTTTTTTTTTTTAAGAATAATTCTCTTTTCCTGTACTGGACTATGCAACAGTGCCATTAATAAGAATATTTACATGAATGTATTTTTTATTCAGTGTTATATGCCTAAAACAAATGTCAAGTCATGTATATGTAAACCTTATATTTGTAATTATAATCATTGTTACATGTTAAATGTGGAGTTTTTCTCCCCAGACCTCCTCTGAAAAAGGATTTTTGTCCAGTCAGACTTTCCCTGTAATCAAATGTAAAATAAAATAAAAAATAAAATAAATTATATTTATCCTTTCCTGCTATTCCCCATATGATATACCTGCAGATTTATTAAATTACAATACAGGGTTTCTTTCAGGTTTAACTCATCTACAGAGTTAAACAATTGTGGTATTTGGTGTTTCTGTGTATCTGTAACATCACCTTAGCGGCTTAGCCAATGTGTAGTATCTCCCTTTTCAGGTATTACAAAACCAGGTCTAGATGTAATTCTGTTACTTTAACCTTCTCTGAATCCCAAAAGAGGCAGTAAGTACAAAGGTTTAACAACTTACATCAGCCTGGGTGTAGTAACCAGGGAAAGCACACTACAGACTTTCAAAGTGTTTAATGCTGAATGTCAGATTTAGTGGTACACAAGTGTTTTAATGTGAATGGCTGTCTTGAACAGTGTTGTTGGTTAGAGAGTGCTGATGATACTGCTTTATATTTAAGTGTAAGGCACATCTTTTATGATGGCTGTTTGGGCTAGCTAGTTTATTTATAGCATGGAGCTCACATAATGGTTCATAGGTTCATACTAGGCTATCTGCCCCAGGGCATTTATAAGCCTAGCCAGAGTGTGTTTGGCTTTCGCCACCCATTTTAAATTAATTTTGCTATGCCCTTTTTCGAGGTTAGTATACTGTGCCTCTGTCTAACAGTGACACAGAAGTGATACCTGGGGTAAACCTACGATCTCCCATCCACTCATTCATAGGTATTTGGTATTTGTTATTTTATAGGTATGCCTTTTAGCTTTGGGGTATTGATTTTTTTATATACATTTTATACTGAGTGATTTTTATGTGTTTTAATGTCTCTTTACTTGTTTTATATAATGCACTTGGAAGCAGGAAAAGCCCATACTGAATAAACACAATTGATTGGTTAGAGTGGTGGACATGTGGAAGAGATGAGAGGACACCAGTCATGTCAGTTTGTCATCTCATTATCCTCACATGAGCTTTTGCTGCACTCAGTTTTATTCACATTATATGTTTTTATATGAAGTACATGTAGAAGTAGTTGCAATCGGCTTGTGTTTTCCTATATTAAGTACATTTCACTCTAAAGTGTCTGGCCCTGTTATCCAAAACTTTGCATTATTATCGTGTACTGTCAATATGACAGTCCTTATAAATGTCAGTTTATTCACTTTGTGATAACTCGCTATAATCTCTATGTTTGTGACTCTATGGCTCAGCTTTCCTTCATACAGTTGCATGTTAACAGAGTAATAACATCATACATATTATGTATCTTAGATATAACTATATGGATAAATATGTTTGTTCATCTTATGACAAGAAAATATTAAAATCCTAGAAAGTATCTGCGACATTTTCATTATGCTGTGCAGTTTACAGGGGTAGCACTGGTTTCTTAACATCGAGGCATGGAGGAATACTATACCTTCCTCAGTGTTTATCAGCAAATCACATGACAGAAATCCAAGATTGCAGCTTCAGTGAACTGGAAATCTTAACTGCTAGAATATCTTCTTAAAAGTGTTAATAACACCACCAAAAGATTCTTTGTGTCTGTAGTAATTATTTTAATTCTTTGAAGACTAACTTGTTGTTATTAAGCATGAATGTGCTGTCAGCTGTGTGCGATTCCTTATGTACTAGATTTTTGTAATGCAGTAACATTTCAAAATAATTCTTGTCTTGTTAAGCATGTCTTCTGTATACCATTTGTTATCCACTTAATGTTTGTAATGCAATAAAGTTTCAGATAATCAACAATATTTAATGTACAGTTTAAAAAAGTGCAGGCCCCTTGTATTTATCAGTCTCATACCCATGTAAATGCAGCTTTAGTCACCACATGTTCCCACACCTGGGGCAAGTTAACTTCTGGGCGGCACGGTGGGCTCAGTGGTAAATTCTCTGTTTTGCAGATGCAAGGTCTGGAGTTATTTTTTGACCTCTTCTCATTGGTCATTGTATGTATGACGTTTGCATTTTCACCTTGTGTTTGTATGGGTTTTTATGGGTATTATAATTTCTGTCTATGTGTCAAAAACATGCTCCACAATAGACTGCACTAAACTGCCCAGGCTCAGTAATAAACCCTCCCTAAAATCACAAGTTTTCATCTCCATTCAGTGCAGATGCTGAAACAGTTCACCTTGAATTTGACTTTTTTTTGCCTGCACCAAAAAAAAAAAAAAAAAAAAAACTTACAAATGTTTTCCTTGGGGTAGCTTCATTACTGTTATCCTTCATGGATTGCTTCTTATACAGTATCAGGAAATCACTGCAGGTCTGTTTTGCTAACAGATACTTAGTTAATTAAAATACTGTAGATAAAGTTAACAAATGTAAAATCTTGCATGCAAATACATTGTGCAATATGATGTTTCATTGAATGCAGAATTGCAATGTCATGGGTTAGTTAGGTGCTTATCTTTAATACTGAGGATATTTTTAAGCACTGTTTTAGCAACGTTAACATTTTAATTTTTACTATGAACAAAAACGTGGTGAAAATTATCAATAGTATTTCAGACAAGCCACCCCTCCAGTCATCTCATTCCAAGCAGTTAGTGGGTGTGTCATGCATCGGCCAGTGTAAGACTTGAATACTTCTAGTTTGGGAGATTTGGAGTTAAGGACTAGGTATGGACATGATAGGCAGTGAAAAGAAGAAGACAGACACTCTGTATACCTTAGACATATTAATGGCCAAAGACAGGTAGTATGAGACCCACACAGGAGAGTATTTTGCAGTATTTATTTTTCTTAATTCTGTGGGCATACAGAAATGCAATTACTGAGGTATCTATGAGCTTTTTGGCAGAAGGTAGTACACCTTTCTATTTCCCACTGTATATTCACTGTTGTGTTTCCAGCAGGCTTTCTAAAACTGAAGTGTTTTCCAAAGAATTATACTGAGTCACTTACTGTAGATGGAATAAATAATCACAGTAGGACGCAACTTAGATAAGTTGTGATGGGATGTGGTATAGAGGATCCACTCAACAAACAAACCTAGCTATCCACTCATCATCACAAACAAACCACAAAAATAGAGTGGTGATTGAAACCAACAGTATACTCCAACTTTTGACGCTTTCATCCTTTATTTAGCGGACTTCCTCAGAAAAACAGCCATTGTACAAACAGCCGTTTAAATTACATCAGCACCAATTGCATGAGTTTAACAAGAAATCAGAACAGTTAAAATATGAACATTTAAGTCGCGTGCATATTTAAAGCATAATATTAAAATGTATACTATAATGAATATGCTATCTATAAAATGTCCTTAATTTTAACAGACTAATTATGGATAGCATATCATTCAACCCTGGTGATTGTCCAGCATTTAATTTAATCTGCCACCATAATTTCCTGTGTTCCAAGTAGATCTTCCACGGACCACCTCCAGGATTCTGTTCTGTTTTCCAGAAGTGCAAATAAAAACCTATGTGTGGGATCACTGACTATATGTTTGTAAAAAGCATTAATAGTTTTTTTTTTGTTTTGATTTCATGTATATGTTCATAAATACTATCTCTAAGTTTACACTCAGTGCTGGCATAAAGCTATATAAACCACTTCCATGGTATTGCAATATATTTGCCTTTTATTTGAACATTGATTTGATTTACTGAAATAGTAACACATTCACACACACACACACACATATATATATATATATATATATATATATATATATATATATATGTGTGTGTGTGTATGTATATAGATACATATATATATATATAGATACATATATATATTTACAATAATTGCAACTTCCACATTTTGACATTCTCAAAGTCATATTTGTATTATTATAATCAATTTGATTCTCTGATATATTCTTTAAACATTTTTCATGTTAGTAAATAAAGCCTATATAGAAGGCTGTAAAAAAAATGTGATATACATTGCGCAATGTTCGTGTTGTACAGCCTTCTATATAGGTAAAACAAATAGGATGTTCAAGGAACGTGTTTTAAGACATAACCTGGACATAAACAACAAGGTGATGACAAATGCTTTGTTTGGACACATCAAAATCAATACGAACCATTCCTTTACGTTTATGGTGCTGGCAAGACTTTTTGACACACTTAGGGGAGACTATGTTGTAAATTGCACAGAAATCAAATAATGTAAGTGGATCATGGATTTACAATCCAACCTTGAGCCAGGACTGAACTAAATTGTTCCTATTAAGCCCATACTTAAAGGGCAGGCTCTAAGAAAGTAAATGAATGACTTACTGAAAGTGTGTCTGTTTGGATGATTCTGATTGGCTGCTCATTTGAGAGTCGTGGAGGAGGGAAATACTATTTAATCTAATACAGACTGACTTGCAAACAGGATTTGATAAAGGTAGAAACCGAAAGCGCTTATCCTACCTACCAGTTAGTTAGTTTTGGTGTATGAATTTTAAGTTTTATTGATTAAAGGTGGTTTTAAATATGGGATTTATTTAGCTTTGGCAGCAGTTCATGCTATTTTTCTGTTTGCACTTGTCTGGTCTATGAACTGCTTTTAGTGGTGAAACCTTTTCAGTTGTGTCTGAGTTTTAAATACAGTTTGCAATTATTACTTCACTATAATTGTATTCATCAATATATATATAGATATATATATATATATATATATATATATATATATATATATATATATATATATATATAGGAGCCGTTTATAATCTCGAAATACTGAAATGTTGAATTTCAGTATCTCGAGACTATAAACCCGAATGTTTAAAATAGCAAAAGTTCATAATCGCAAATTCGTATATCTCAAATTCGCGGTTATGGCCTTATGCTATGTGATGTCTGGGATTGTGTGTTTATGGTGCGCGGTGCCGTGTGTGGATCTAGGTGTTTTGTTAGGTAAGTGAGTGTTCTGTAAGGGATTTGAGTGGGGAGTTAGAGTGTGTTTGAGTGTGCTGATATGTTTGATGTGTGTGTGAGGACTGGAGAATGTGTGAGTTTGCTTCTGTTTCCTGTTTGTGCGATCTCGGAGTTAGTATATATAAGTAGGGGTGTGTGGGGGGTGCAGGCCCCCCTGCTTCTGTGTGTATGAGTTGTGTATGTGTGTAGTTTGTGTTTATTTTGTGATGTGGGTGTTTTGGTGTATGTATGGTGTAGTGTATGTGGTTTGTTTGGTGTTTTGAATTTCGTGGTTTTGGGCTCGGGGTTTTGTAATTTCGGTGTTTTGTGGATTCGGTTTCATAGTTTCGAGATACTGAAATTCGATGTTTCAGTATTTCGAGATTATGAAGTGAATCCATGTATATATATATATATATATATATATATATATATATATATAAATGAAAGTATATTCTAGGAACAGAACACTCAATAATGTAGGCTGATACTATTATAAATAGTGAATATGAATAGAAGTGCATCTTATGATTAATTACATCTCTAGTCTAAAATGGGAAAGTCCATGAAAACCCTGTTTTTTCAATTCTCAGAAAGACCAAATTAGGGATTAGCAGTCAAGGGATGTCTAAAAGGACAGGAAATAATGGTAGTGTGAAACTGGGGAGACTGGGGCAAAGAATAGCATAGACAAAGGCAATCCCCATTTCAGCCACAAAGGAAATATCTATTTGATATATTTATTTTTAAAACAGATTTGTTTATTGATATCTATTACCTGGGAATGTCCAACTAAGGAATACTATTTTCTAGTGTAATCTAGGGGACAAGGCTCCTTACAGCTGAATTGTATAATATCATGCATTAATGTATTCATCTGATGACAACAGAAACAGTCATTTCTTAACAGAAAACACCTATACAATAAAACAGTGCAGGCTTATTAATTTTGAATGCTCCAGTTAGTCGAGTCATGTAATTTCAGGTGTAGAATTATACAGAATTACAGACTGTGACAAAAAGACAAACACATTTCTTAACACAGAATAACTGTACAACAGAAAAGCACTAACTTAATTGGTATGAAGTCTCTCTATATTGGAATCCAACACAATTATACAGGTGATGAAAAAAGAAACAATTTTGTAACCGAAAATAACTGTACAACATACTGTGGGATTAACTGATATGTAGGATAAAATAAATATTTTAGAAGTAATACCAGCTGATGTTATACAAGAAGGCAGTGATTAAACTGGTCCATGGTAGTATATTATAGGTTCATAGGTTGGTACTGGGCTATCTGCCCGAAGGCATATATTAGCCCAGCCACATTGTGCGGTATTCACCACCCCTTTAGTAGTTCCCTAGACCCTTGTACTAGCAGCTAGTACCCTTGGCCCATATCTAGTAGTGCTGTTGGTGTGATCCCCGGTTTGAACTTTCTGCTACCCATCCGCTCAAGGTTCCTCTTGAAGAGTGATAGTGAGGGGCTCTGTCTTATGCAGATCGGGACCCTGTTCCATAGTAAGGGAAGTCTCTGCGAATATTGAAGTATTGTTACCTTTGAACCTTAGATGGGAAGGGGATATAAGGATGGATCACAGAAATCTGGAACTAGAATGAGGGAAGAGAGAGAGAGAAAGCAGGGAAGCATTAGGAAGGAAGAAGAATACTAGGAGGTCAGATAGCCATGTATTACCCAGTACCTGGATCGCAGGGAATAACATGCAGGACCCACAAATGGCTGTAGCATGGAGAGACAGTGTTGTAGTAGCATAAGGGAGACCTTGATAAACAAATGAAGGGACATGTCACGCCTAGAACCCAAGGGGTACAGAAATGACTGGGTAGGGAGTATGGGAGAGTAGTGTGATACACTTCAGGAAATGCTGAAGTCAAGGAAGATGGGAAAGGTAACAAAGGGGGAAGGGTTCCTAACAGCATAAAAGAGTTCCTTCTGTAAATAAGCATATTGAAATAAAAGTAGAAGAGGATGAAGACACTTGTTAGACAAAGAGTAATTGCTAACCACCAGAAATTATAAGGAAAGAGGATAGCAAACTGATTGGTACAGAAATAGGATTGGGGGGGATAGAAAAGAATGAGGTCATTGCAGGGATGTTAGACTACCCCATACAGGCATGAGAATATTGGGATGAGAGATGAAAAGGCAGATGAACATCACTGAGTCCCATAACCATAAAAAATTCATCCAGCACAGGAAGCCACCTTGAAGGGCAATAAAAATCCTGGATCTAGTCCCCTGTAGGGCATAAGTTACAAGATAAGTTAAGGTAAGGTACTTATGGTTGTAAAGGCTAAAATGCAGTTCTAAGACTATGGGGATGGGGTCAAGTGTGTTTTATCTGGGGGGGGGGGCCTTAAGCAGTGGGATATTATAAGGTTCAGTGCTGGAGCCCCTGCTTTTCAGTGTTCATATTGTACATCTCAAGAGGCATGGAGAACAGAGTCTGGAGTACAGGCTACAGTGCTGCAGACCATCCAGGAGCTCATGTTGCTAGCCAAATTGTAACTGGAATGGGGGATACCCATTACAGTGAAAGCTTGGAAAGATTTGGACTCTGTAACTTGTGACAAAGGCGATTTGATTAAGACATGTATATTGTCTTAAAGGAGAATTATGAAGGAGTCGAGCTGGAGAAGAGTATTAGGACATCATCTGCAGATTGAAGAAACTGCCTTCATTGTAGAGCCGAGAAAGATTTCTTTCATGGAGAGAGTGGAGACTTCATGGATTGTGCCATATGGATGTGTAGTGAGCAGTGGGCAGCACACTTTCATGAAAGACTGGAATACATGAAGGAGATAAGTTACAGAAGAGGAGGGCCATGTCACAATGACAACTGCTTAACATGACAGCAAGTGCAGACAAACCGTGTCTGATGGCAGTTATATTGCATGTATGTGATCTTACAATGACCAGATGAAAGCACAAATAAAAAAAGAAATAAGGTGGAGGCCTTAGATGATCTACTTTTCAGTTCAGTTAAAATCTCTTTGACTCACAGCAGAACTGCTGGAGCTCAGTTTTGACTTTTCTATTTGTCTGTATGGAGCTGGAGTGTTCCCACGTGCCCTTGTAGGTTTTCTGAGGGTACTCTGATTTCTTCCCACTTCCCAAAAACATACTGCTTGATTGGCTACATTAAATTGTCCATGTATTTATATGTTTTATTCACCACTGACCATGTGTTCCACATCATAGCTGAAAAGGGTTTATGTACCAGTCAACTTATCCAGTTAATAAATATGAAAATAAATATACTATTGCAACTTGGATACTACTTTTGTTTCTTTAAAGTAGGTTAAGAAATCTAAATAATGAATATGCAGTGTTTTCCATATTTTCACTTAAAAACATTAAAAAATAAATGAATAAGGCACATTGCTAGGTGAGTATTAATATAATATTTTCCGTTATTGTTTAGATACTTTTTCTACTCTATTGATATAAATGTAATGTGAGTGGATTGGTAAATAGTCACTCTGCAACATTTTCATTAATGTACAGTATATTGTGTCCATACATCCATGCACACACAATTTATTTCACTGAATTAAGACTTTTAAAGATTTAAAAGATGGGACCAGTTTTGCCAACATATCAAAAGATGTGAAACAAATTGTTCAGTTATGTTTTCAGTGGGGCAGGACTTGGAGTACATTTAAAATGTCCTAATCTGATAATACCTTTTGCTTCAACCTTTAATATTGCTGCTTTGAATTTCTAAATAAATAGTGCTGTCACAGTTCTCATGTTTGGAAATGGTGGACTGTATCGATGGGAGAGGAATAATACGCATTGCACACATCACAGTACGAGGTAGCTTAAACATTTGCAGACCTCTTTCAGAATGCATGATTTATTTTTCTGTGATTATAAACACTTCCCATGTAGGTCTGAAGAAAAGAGACTGCTGACAAGCTCTCTCCATAACTCTGAAAAGGATGTCTAGCTACTTTTCTTCCAGTGTTTGTCTGCTGTTATAACTGTAATGAGTATCCCATTAAATGGCTAGCAATTTACAAAAATATTGTTTTCATAGTTAAGCTACAAAATTAGATATGTAAATAAATCTATACGAGTATGCAGAAAAGGGACATGACCTTAGGCAACACCAATTTTAAATGGTAAGATTGCTTTATGTATTATTCAAGGGACTTTAAGATGTGTCATAAACATGACCTCCATAACTGTGAAATACATTCTAATAATCATGTTTAGACTTTTGTAGAAAGTGAATATGAAGCAACACTTGAGTGAGCTCCCATTCAGCCTTTTTTATTTATTTTTAGAGAATACTTCTGCTGATTTTTTGGGTAGGTATGTCTCTTTCAGGATATGCTTTAGCGTGACCTGTTTTTTTTTTTATTGCATTATTTCCTATATCCTTCTAATTAGGGTGATACAGAAAGACCTGAACCATGTATTGTACACATTAGTAGCCTGTGGGCATTTTATGAGGAGCGACTGGTGATGAATTTACATCTTTTGCTTCAGGTCTGAATAGGGAATTACTTTAAAGATCATTAGAAGGACCACAATGCTGTAAAATGAAATCAGGCCAAGCACTGCAGTGACAGCTGAAAACTAGAGGCGGTGTATGCAATTCATATGATGCTAAAATGAAAAGCTCCCAGCAGTGTAAACCTATCATGGAGTTAGCAGGGCAGATTTTTGCCTACCAATCCACAAAAAATAGTCAGATCCAATAAATTATACCTATCAGTAATGAAACAGATTCATAATTTCTAGAAGAATTGAGAGTTTTGAGCTCTTTATTGCTCTTAAATGTAGCCAGTATTCTTTCCTTCACATTTTAAACCAATGCCAGTCATTATAAATGTAGGATACGAGTACTTAAGGCTCTTAATATTGCTCAGAGTAAAGGCAGGCATTGTTTTGCTAAAGGATCAAGTTCTGTAATGGCATGACGTGTTGGTAAGCCTGCAGCTACATTGCCTGACATCATTTGTAGTCAGTGAAGCCTAGCTTTGGTCAGTGGTCACTGTTCAGAGGCTGTGTGCTGGCGAGGGTGAAAAGGTCCATGAGGGGTGATAGCACTTGTTTACTAGTTATCATAGCTCCCTGTGCACTGTCACTTCAACTGACACTTCCCAGAAATGTCAGCCTTTCAACAGGGCAGTGATTAATTCCTGTGCACTGGACGAAATATCTACAAGATGTTTATTTCGGTTATCTTATCCACTTGCAGCCCTTCTCTGTCATTCCTCTTTTGCTTGGCACTCTCAGTGCACCTGCTTTGTGAAGACGCTACCTGATCTGACAGTACCTTTGTCTAAACAATAGCAGACTTACTTTTTTTTTCTTCTTTGCCCCTTCTATAGCACTGCTAGATTAAATGTTGGTAGAGAAGTTTCCATATTTTTCGAGTCTAAGTTTTTGATGATGCCTTTAAAAACATTTTTGTGAATATTCAGTTTTATATATTTTGTTTGTATATACATATTACTTTCTGTTGTTTTCTGCTTAGAGCATGCTTTTGATATACTATATAGCTCTGCATTTTCATGTCTACTTCTTAATTAAAATTTTGTTTTTATTATTGGTACTTGTTCCAGGTCTGGGAAAGCTAGTCTCCGGGCTTCTTTATACCTGGCACCCAGCAGTAATGCAAGCTGTTATTGCAGTGTGTCAGATTCACAGGTAGAAGGTAATGGAGCTTTGTGACTCAGTTTCATTTCAGGCCCCATAAAACTCTCCTTATCCATAGGAAGCCAGAATTTTACAGGAAGTTTTAGCCCCTACTGTTTAATCTTTTCGCCATCCGTTTATTGAAGTGAAACCCTACAGAGAGCCATGGACACAATGGAAGAACATTCGTAATATAAACTTCACATTTTTCTTTCCAGACTTTATGTTTAGAAACAGACAAATTGATTGTTCCAGGGTCTCTCTCATATATGCTTACACAATACTAAAGCTAGATAGCAATTTTAACAGTATTAGTTGATAAAACAAAACCACTTCTTTAGTTTACTTGTTCTTCCCTCTTTTGTTCTCCAGCATTTTGGTTTATCATCCGATTTAAGTTATTGCACTTCTGTTCTATTCAGTTTATCCTACTGACCTGTTAGTTAAGCATCATTTTTTTCACTTATTTGTGCTGCCATAGCTTTAATAGTTCATCCATCATATAACATTTGGCCTGATTGTTTTACCTTCTTATAATGCTCTCTCACCAAAGCTGTGGTGGTGCATCGGTTAGCATTGTTGCCTCACAGCAAGAGGTTCTCCTGTTTGATTCTCGGCTGGAGCGCTTTCTCTGTGGAGTCTGCATGTCCTCCCCGCGGTCGAGTGATGTTAAAGACATACAGGTAGGTGCGAGTGAATGGGCATGCCTTCGTTGAAGGTTGGGCATCGGGCTGGCAACTCGGCACCGTAAAAATCCACTGCCAATCATGAGTGGACCGGAGTTCCGCTGTGGCGACCCTTAACCGGGAAAAGCCGAAAGTCTTTCTAATGCTCTCTCACCAAAACTCTGCTCTCCTAGTATGATAACACTCCAGCTCATTCATTGTGATTGTAGATCTCATGTCCTACTTCTGCAGATCATCTAGTGTTTATTGTTTCTTTATGGCATTATTACACATTCTAAAATGCATAATGTATCTTTCACATGTGCATGACATTTGTTTATTTGATTTTTCAGTTTCCCTGTATCCTTTGAAGTTCTTTGGTGATATATCCCTGTTCTTGAGCCCTGATTCTGATATAACTGCCTCCTGCATATGCTGCCACTGTCTTGTTTTTCTGCTTTCCGTGGCTGTCTTGTAAAAGAAACATCCCTATTCCAATTACACCACCCAGCAACCAAATGTAAATAATTAAGTACTTCATTCTTAACAATTGTTATATTGTAGCTTGTTTAATGATTGGCACTATCATGTAAAGGTCAAACAAAAGAGCTCTGCATGGGCTGTATATGGAAGAACAGAGTTTGATTCTTACAGCGTGCGTCTGCTTTTATATTATTCACAATGTTGGGACCCAAGTTATAGAACAGTGTTTCCTACAACCCAAGAAATATTTTTTTCAGATCTTTGATCATGCTTGTTAATGCTTGCTACATGTACCATACTAGTGTAGTCCCATATGACAACTCATTTGCTTAAACTCATATTTTTTTTTTCTTTTTGCTCTATTCTTTCATTAAATAGTGTGCTTGTCTTTCTCATGAATACCTGTTATAGGCTTGTCTTCATTTGAATTTTATGTATTGTACGCTAATTTGTGCAACTTGTTCTGTGTCTGCTTATCAAGATGATAAGGGGACACTATTTATTGGGGTACCTACTTTCTTGTAAAACACTATAATATATTTAATGTAGACCGTGAAGTCATATTCTGTTTAGCCATTTTATGTAATTTGCATAACCCATAGAAGCCATTAACGATTTTAGAACAGCAAATCAAAAATCCTATTATTTCTTGGAGCACAAAGACACCCAACCCATTGCCTCAGGACTCAGCACTTGAGATTGTAAACCTGTTTGGCAAACACTTCAGCTCTCCTCCAAACCCAAGAATCAGTAGGGCTCTGTAAATTTCTTGTCCTTCAGCTTTGACTTCTGTTCTGCACCTATGGTGAGATCCAGCTGAAAATTTGCTAGTTTCAGAGTTAGAAGACTACATTAAAAACAGAGAAAATGATTGTGTCAATGTACCTTTCACACTTATTTACAGCCAGCAAATATGCAAGTCATCAGAACAATATTTGTTGATAGAACATTGACTAGAAAAGTTCAGAGTACATCTGGCTAGCCATTGTAATCGTGGCAGTAGCCATTTGCTGTTCTCTGTGACACATTCCTGCATCTTAGCCTTAAAACCTGTGAGATTTGTGCTACTTACTTTTTTGTAATACCAGGACAATATATTCAATGTAGACAGTGTATTTATTTTCTGTTTAGCAGGTTTTCTCTAATTTTTATAACCTACTGTAAATACCATTGCTACAGGTATATCCTTAGGTCTAACAGTCAACCCACTACATATCTCAAGTTTTCCTCAGATATGATAGCATATCCTATCAGAGCTCTCAAAAGTCACGCAGTTCAAGAAAATTATTTCTTCTTACTAGGGAATAGTACCTTTGCTGTGCTATTATATGAAGGAGGGCCAGCCTGCAGCTGTAATTATCACCATCCCATTACCTTGTTATCTCTTTAACAAAAGTACTGGCAACATGTATACATGCACACCTTTTAAAGCATGTCACTGATAAAGGGACTCTGTCCAGTTCTCGTCACAGATTTCAGATAGGGCACCATAAAACATCAACAGCAAACAGGTGCACTATTTCTGTATATGTCAAAAGCATCTGAACTACATATTATACTCTGCTGTTTTGTATATTTTCAAAATATGTGCCTTCTGATGTACAGGACTCGTATGGTTAACAGGGATAATGTAATCTCCTCACCACAAGTTTTTGCTGGTCTCCCCCAGAGTTCTCTTCCATGTCCCCTGTTATTTGCTGTCTGCTAGTGATATGCTCACTATGGTAATGCCAAAACCATCCAGTACACACCAGATATTTTACTATGCCCAAACCTTAATGGATGTGATTTAAAAAAAAAATCTAATTTCAAATTATTTGAATCAAATACAGGCTCCCTTAATAACCAGAGGACCTCTGTTGAACACATCAAAGACCAAGTTCATTTTTGATAAATCTGAATGTTCTTAACTCCAAATCCAGTTGAAGGCTGAGAATGTACAAAGTAGTCACTTTCGTCAAACTCTTAGGGGTGATACTTTGGATAGGAACTATGGATTTGGTTGTCGTTTCAAAGCATCATCCTAGGAAAAAGTGGACATGTTGTACCATGTATTTTACCACAGCTGTCACTACTTTGACCATCCTTCTCCCAAGTGATCTCTAGGCCTCTGGTGTATTTCCTAGTATCCAGTACATTGTTCTAACTCTGGTAGAATCATACTACAGCAAGACTAGCTAGTTGGGAGCTAGATAGTTGGCTAGATCTGATCACTGTATTTCACTAACAAGCAGTCAGTGGCTGGAATTCACTCATTACATCTGTGTGCTATTATTAAGACTGGGTCACTCACGCAAATTTCAAGATGTTAATTGATTGGTTCATTTATACACCTGCATGTAATCTCATATCATTCAAGTAATTTTTGGCCCAAGCAATCCCTTCTCATAATCATTTTTGGTAATTTCCTGTTCCCACTGGTAATCTCAAAATCAGGCATCAGTTGCTCTCTCTCAGTATGATAAATCACTAAGAAAAGCTTGCTCTGCCACCTTTCCTGTAGCTGTAAATATGACTGACACATCTTGTAGGATATCAATACTTCCAAATTATGTCTTTTCTCATTTTCTTTCATCGGGAACCCCTCTAACTCAGCATATTTTCTTTTCCACCATATTATTTAAACAGTCTATTATATTATCGCCATAAATTTAAGCAATATCTTAGTCTCAAAAATACCCCCTCACATTAACTTGTGTAACTTAATGGTCTTGATCAGACATTTCATTTTACTAAGTATTTTTCTTCACAACCTCAGTCTACCCTTATTCCTCAGATGTGATATTACACTTCTTTCTCTCTCCATCCAGAGCTTAACCCTCAGTACATCTGTATGGTTTCGGAGCAACTCACTGAGGCTTCATTTATAGAATGTCTGAATCATTGTGTGTGTTCCCTACCTAAATGTGACATGCCAGTTTTGTTTTTGCAGAGTCCTGATCAGGCTTTGTGTAGGGTTTACCCACCACCCTAATACAAATATCCTCCAGGGTAACACCACTTGTGAGGAAGTGGGGTAAGGTCAGTGAATGAGTTATTCAATTATTGGTCCTCATTTTGTAGGACCATAGTTATTTGTTTCATTCAAAGAGAATATTGTAGTTACTTGTTTTTGACAAATTTGTTTATCTCTGTCTGTTTGATATGTCATTTTTTGTATATTTGTATTGGATTTTTTTCCCTCTGGTCCCTGCTGAAAGCGGTCATGCTGTGCCAGATTTCCTATTCAACAAACTTAAATAAACAAATAAATAGTACATTGCAGGGGAAGTAGTACCACCCACAATCATGGAAGTGGCATTGGGTTTGATCATATCTAATAATCTAAAGCAGTGATGTGCAAGCATTTTGAAACAGCAACAAGCACAGCAGGTATTTGGGGGGGGGGGGTAAGAGCCATTTTGAAGTATTTTGTGCTGTTTTAGAGAAAGTAATGACAAACAGGACAGAGCACAGCTCTCAATCACTTTTCTTCAGAACTGGGACAATGCCATAAATAGTCTGCAACAAAAGTCCCAAATCAAATTTGAATTTTAGTAGTACTGACTTAAAATAGAGGACTTGAATTAACACTCATTTTCTAAAATGTAAGAAATATGTTGCTGTAATAAATGTCATTTTCTTTCAGCAATATATGCATGTGTGTGTGTGTTTATATATATATATATATATATATATATATATATATATATATATATATATATAAACAAGTCATCAAGGTTGCCATGCATACAAAAAATGTTTATTAAATGCAAACACCAATGTATTGGCTTCAAAGAGTCTTCAAAGGAGAAAAAAGAGGTTAACAATTGCACTGTATAAATAGTGTAACAGTAACAGAGTAATAAAATCAATCTACAGTAATTAACTAATTACAACTTTCTACTTTATTTGTTTAACTTTTTTGGGAGATAGTATCTCAGTATAAGATAAAGAAGTGACTTTATCATTTATTTATTTAAAACATTCTTAATCTCTGCTACATTATAGCCATGTTCTTCAATCTAAATAAGGTTCCTGACTGTAAATTATTATAAGCTGTTTAATCATAGTCTTACCTCTGGATACTGTGGTCCCACCATTAGCTTGACAAGCCTTATCTGCAAAGCCATGGAGAGGATCATAATGGACCTCATAAATAAAGACATAGGGAATTTGCAGACTTTGGATCCATCCCAGTTTGGCTTTGTCAAAGGCAGATCATGCCAGTCACCAAAGCCATTGATAAGGCAGTCCATACAGCCTACCTCGATCTGGCGGCGCCTTCGACGATACAATACCCTCGGGGTATCATTGAAAAACTCATCAGCTTAAATGTTAGCCCATACATCACAAGATGGATGTCAGACTCAAAGCCTGTCAGTACAAGCAAACACAGGAGGGTTATGGCTGACAAAGTTTGCAGATGACTGCAAACTACACAGATATCCTTCAGAAGGGTCTCACAGAAACGGATAACTGGTGCCAGAGCCATGGCCTAAAGTTAAATGCCAAAAATGTAGCTACCAAATAGGTGGCAATCCACTGAGCATAGAAGGGGACCCAGGTTGATAGTAGTCTGTCATTCGACACCCATGTAGCTAAAGTAGTTAGGAAGACCTTCTACATTGCCCACCTTATCATGAAGGGATTCTCATCTAGATCAAGGGAGGTCATAGTCTCCCTATACTCATCACTCATCAGACCAATGATTGAGTACAATGCCCCATTCGAATGTATCTGACCCGACACTTGCAGCAGCTGGAGAGGCCACAAAAGTTCCTCACCAAAAGGATAAAGGGTCTCAAACATCTGTCCTATGCTGCCCGACTGAAAGAACTCCAGCTCTATTCAGTCGCTTACCGCTTGCTCAGAGGTGACTGCCTAACAACACACAAGGCATCAAAAACCCAGATTTGATGAATACTGGCCTTGTTCAAGAGAAATCTTGACCAATGGATGGGAGATGTCACTGCTCAACAGAGGCACAGCAAAATAATGGGTATAGTTCCCCATACTAAAGGGGTGCGCGTAAGCAAAACTATGATAGCCTAGTATGAACCTATGAACCTATGAACATATAAGCTTAATTTTAAATTGTCAAAAAATGTTGGTCCAAAGGAATGATCAAATGTTTATTCATAATGTTATATGATATTATCGTTTAGTCTAGTAGTAAAGCATCGTTGTGTTTTGCAAAAATAGGTAAGACCACATCTACAGATTATTACCTAAATATTGGTTGCATGATATATTGCATTAACAATCATCTACTCATAAACATACTCAGATCCTTTTCTCTAGATAAGCTGGCTATACAATGGTTCCAGTCTTACTTAAATAATAGACAGCAGGTTGTACTATGGGAAAACTTATCTACCCACCTCCCCATTACCCTTGGTGTTCCACAAGGTTCCATATTAGGACCTCTCCTATTTTCTATTTTTATTAATGACCTGCATTCAGTCATTCCACAAGCTACCTGTGTTCTATATGCAGACGATTCCATATTAATATGCACAGCCACTTCCCCCCTCTGATCTACAGACTGTAACCTAAAATGTGTTTTAACATAGTTGAAAATTGGCTTCTTAACCGTCACCTCATATACTGAATCCTAAGAAAACAAAACTATTACTATTCTCTCCAACCTGTAGATCCTCCCCACTTACCTTTACTGTGAAATCAAACAATGACACCATCATGTCAAACTACTAGGGGTATTAACTGATAACAACCTTAAGTTTGATGTACGTATTAACAATACTATAAAAACAGTCAACAAAAAACTTGGCTCGCTATATAGGATTATTCCCTTCCTTACCCAGTCAGCTAGGACTACTATTGCCCACACCCACTTACTTTCTATTCTCCTTTACACCTCCCCCATATTTACAAACTTAAGTAAAAATGACCTCAACAAATTGGCAAACTCCTATAATAACATTGCCAGATTTGCCACTGGAGCTGCATACAGAACCCACCACTGTCATAACTTGGTTCAATTAGGATGATTAGAATTGCCTAACCAACTCCAATACAACCAAATCATAATTGCACATTAGATTCTGTATCAGCCTGACAACACTCTCATACTTAATAACATTATCACCCCATACAATAACCTTAAGACCCTCCGCTCATCCAACAGACCACTAGTACAAAATAGTTAAAACCAACAACACAGCTGGTGACTTCTTGTTCTCTAACTCCGTTGGCAAAACCTGGAACTCACTGCCTATTTCTCTTACTTTGGTTTCCTCAATAATGCTATTCAAAAACAAACTGAAACAATACCTCAGTACACGTTGGTTATGTCCCTGTACTTACCCTGACTAACTCCTTCCGTTATCTCTAGGTCAAATGATACTCTTTACTGTACTAAGTATGTATGTCACTGTTATCCCATGAATAGAGTTTGCAATAACATGTCAGACTTACGTCATTGTATATGATTTACCTGTTGCATTATTCAAATGAATTCTGTATATGTATCTTTCATGTATAAATGTAAAGAAAAGCAATGACCTGTTATGTACATTCATGTATAACTGTAATGAAATGTAATTAGCTATCATGTCTTTGGGTGGAGCTTTTCTCCCCGGGCCTCTGCTGAAAATGGACATATATCCAGTTGGACTAGCCCAGTCAACAAATGTAAAATAAATAAATAAATAAAACAACATTTTTTTCTTTATTACTATAAATAAGTGCAAATTAAATTTTGTAAGGGGTAATTGAATATCTTATTACCAAGAGTTTGTAATATAGCAATATCCCATGGGTCGGTGCCCACAATCAGTGTGGTTTGGTTACGAGAACAAAGCCTGAGTGGCATTACCCACACCCACCCATGGGTTACTGCTATTATACAATGACATTGTTTAAGAAAAAAGTTACTTACTTTTCTTAAATAATGTCCTTGTGTAACAGCGCTGTGTTCTTCCATGTTTTTCCCCAGTATCACTGGGCTTTCTTGATCTACTGCACATTCCCATGCTTACACAGTACATCTGTGTTGTGGAAAGGAAGTAGCGGTAAAAGGAAGATCTCCATTGCTTTTTTTTTTTTTTTTTTAAATAAAAAAATACTGAAATCCAGAGACTTCAAACGTATGACAGAAAAGGGACAGAGAAAATATAAGGATAATCAGGTACATTTCTCTAGTTTTGTATAACAAACCTGATTGTCCTTGTATTTTCTCTGTCCCATCTCTCTCATTCTTTTGAAGTCTCTGGATTCCTAAGTTTTTTTTTTTTTTTTAAATTAAAGAAAACTAGAATTTCTGTGGCATATATTAATAGAAGAAAGTCTGGGCGAACGGACGTTTTTCTAGTGGTATATGCATGATTTACAATGCTCATTGGGCTGACTAGTCAGTGTGCTCATTTTTGAATGTTAATGGCCAGTCATTGTATTATTAGAAATATTATGTGGATGTTCAGTGGACTCTAATCCACCATCTTTTTTTTTCTTATAAAGAATCATTTGGAGCTAAAGGCAGAGCAAACTCTTGAGCCAAACTCAGGGACACCTCTGGCAGTTTGTGACAGTTGAGGGGCATGAAGATATATTTTAAAGGAGGGAAAAGAAATGGTGACTATGCAGCATACACTAGCTAAAGAACAGAGGTGGAAGGAACACAATGTAAATACTCCTAAGTATAACATAAAAAAAAGAAAGTCAAATAAACACAAATGGGGATGTAAAGGGAGAGAGTGGACAATTCACACGTATCATAAGGAAGTAAAGGGAGAGAGTGGACAATTCACACGTATCATAAGGAAGTATTTTTCAATACAGCACATTGTGCATTTATAAGTCCTGTTTTGATGTTGCAAACAATGAAATAAATCAAGGTTGAAGGAGAGTGTAGTTGTGATCGGTACTGAGATAAAAAAATCTTGATGAAGAAAAGTGGATAGAGTACCCACCCAAAAAATGTTAGAGGCACACTGATAGATGCACATGAGGTTTTGCTGTTAAAGTCATTGCTCACTATGTGCACACGATGACACTGCACTGTGATGGCTTGATTTCCTCCAAGGTCTGAATATCAGCTGAGGTCTGGTATAACAAGTTGGCTACACGGACCTAGAAATTGCAGTGAGGCACTAGGACACCTGATAGCCAGCTGTTTGTGAACCAAACATATTACAAAAAGACATGAAAGTAAAGTACATCGAAGCACATGACAGCTCCTGTCTGGAATGAGTTGTTGTCAGGACATGATTCATGAAGATAATTTCCTCACAACATTGCAGAGATTCTACTCAGTGCAGGATATTTTTTGTCATACTATTCACACAGAGCATGCTCATTTGCAAACAGAGCACTGTAAGAAACGAACTATCGGCCAGGATTTAAAAGACGCACAGCAAAGCAGCCAGAGGTTCCAACATATGTATAAAGAATTCTATCAATGTCTCTATTGCATTGGTGGGGGGGGGGGGTGTATGCAAAATCTAAGCATCAGTGTGCATGGCAATGCAAGCAGTAGATGTACGAGGGAGGGGTTACATGTTTCTATCAAGGGGCAGGGTAGACACAAATGCAAACACTGATAAATGTTTGTGCGTGTGTGCATGTACCCTTAAGTGTGTAAGGAATGGAGGGCATGCCTTCAGCCTGAACTTAATTGCATTGTGGCTATGACATTTTCACGAGAGGAACACAGTTTACTTCAACCAGATCTTTTTCTGAAATAAAATGAAAAGTCAGACTTTTATCTATTAAAATTATTGTTTGGACCATAAACCTGGCATATAACAAATATTTAGCTCAGCAGTCTTATTTTCTTTGTGACAGAATATGGAGAGTGTTGCTTCTGCCTTTTACAGGTTCACAATTTTGGGCAGAGAGACGTCTAAATAGTAAAAAAATAAATAAATAAATAATCATTTTATTGATCCTGCTTTCACAGATACATTAACAGTATGCACCACCGCACAGAAAGTCATTTGAAACAAAATTAAAGGTATGTTTAATTTTGTATGGAAATTGTAGTAAGTGTAATAAGATTGGGACAGGCTAGTAAATAGATAGGGGGTGGGGTCAGTGATGATGTAAACACAGTGGGTGGGACTATTCCAAGAAAAGAACATGCCTGAATTTAAAACGTTGGGATTGTCCCTTTAAATGTATATTCTGTCATGCTCAAATTCATCTGCAGTATAGAACATGCTACTTTTGCATAGATATAACTAAGTCAGCCACTGTACATAATTCTGCAGATAGTAATCTGCATGGATAATGCTGGTTTAAAATTCTTCTCACAATAAGATAACCTTCTGAGTTAGCATGCTGATTTCATAATTTAGATGTACATGAGTAAGACTGACATACATTCCTTATGGTAAACAAAACAGTTCTATATCAGAATATTCAGCTGGACCATAGTGAAAGTTTTGTATTTTGGAACTTCTCCACCTTGATATAGGAATGAAGGATAATAAAACAAAGTCATTCTAATTTTTTTAAAGTCATTGTTGCTGAATAATGCTTATTACTGATGAACAATTATTACTTCTTTTGTTTTTCTGATGAAAAACATATTCTTCTGAGACATGAGTATCCAAAGTAAAAAGAATCACAGAGTTAAGAACATCATAATGCAATCTACTTAAGTTCTTATCCTCCAGTATTGTGTGACACATTATTATGATCTGTCATGAGTCAATGCTTGTACAATAACTGTGATTTAAGTGATAAGGCCTTTGTAGTCACTGATGTGAATAAATTTAATATGGAGCAGCACACGTCAAGGATCAACAGTCACAGAATACCACAGTTTCTGCTGGACCATGAACCATTCCATTAGATACAGCAAATCACATGGTAAGGCCTTGTTTTAGATTTCATCAAATCATGCCCTTGAGTCAGCTGGGTACTTTGTGCAACTTTAGTAACAGCTTAACACAGCATCAGGCTTCCCATTTGCTTGTGTTTTAGCTCTCACTTTCAAATCAGTGGGGTTGCTGCTTTATGGCTCTTTCACTCTTTCACTTCCACCTCATTGATGAGAGTAAACTAACATCAGATTAAAGGTCAGACTTTGGCTAATCCTTCAAAGAGAAGAATATTAAGGGCCCAGATAGTAGGAAATCAGAGTACACCATGGGGTATTGACAGGATGATTCCAATGTATCAGTGTGACGCGTTATAGCTGCCCAGACGGTCGCCGCTGCTTTAACAAGACTGTGTGAAGAGGAAGAGGGTGGATATATGAAGTTCCACATAATTTTCTGTGGAGACGTCTATTGCATTTATCCTGTAGTTTTTACAGGCAGTTGAACTGAATTAAATCAACAATCTTAGGGTACAGCACAGCCTTTTACTTTTTATTTATTTTTTAATGGAAAGGAAAGTGAAGTAGATTTATAAAGCATGTGTTATGAAATGCTTGCCTAAAGGCATTTATGATTTGGGGTTCTAATGGTAGTAGTTTTTGTTCTTTTTATCATCTACAACATAATTAATGTAGTTAAATTATTAACAGTTTTGCTACTGCAGTTATTTCAGATGTCTTTCAGAAAACAACACACTTACTGTGTTTGCTAATACAAAAATTCCAGTAACAATTAAATTGTATTGTTAATGACTTAACGATTGCACTCATTTTTCTCTTATAGAATATCCCCAAACAGACCAGTCCACAGAAAGCTTTTAAGTGAAGACTATAAATGATAGAGGAATGACATATAACATTCTATTTTACTTTTTCTGCATGCACGGTTCTTTAGTTTAAAATATCTTTTAACTGTTAATTTGTGGGTATGCTATAATATTTATCTGTTTATGATGTAGCCATGACAAG
>NC_056750.1:490592108-490599608 GCF_019279795.1 Protopterus annectens | reverse complement strand
AACTAATTAGGATTTGCTGAAAGATTTGCAGAAACCCTAGGCTTCATAACAAAACCAAGTTCATTGTTAAACAATGTTTTAGTATCTGTTTATGGGATTTGCTCAAATCCCAGGGTTACTGAAATGAGTATTGTGATTATAAACAGATCAAAATGATTGCAATATGTTTTTTTATTAACTTGCTAATTTTGTTTATCACAGGAGTAGGGTGCACGGAATGTGGAAATCAAATATGATCCTTTGACTTGCAGTTATTGTATAATTACATAATGTTTGAGCACGTTATATAGTTTGAAATTATATAAAACTGAAACAGAGCAGGAACACCACTTGTGCAAAGTATCCAAGCTAGCTAAGTGTATCAAGTTTCATTTTCAATTCATGAATGTGAAACACTGACCCAGTAGATCTGAAATGAAAAAATAAGTGTAGGATATAAACAGTGGGTTATATTAATCAGCTGTGCCTAGAGTCATTAAACAGCTGTTGTTGCTCTCTAAGGAAAAAAATAAGGTAGGGTAACATTAAAATCTGTGTGCCAAGAATGTATCGGATATAGAAGATAAGAAAGGTCAGGAAGAAGGTAAAGCAACATGCTAATAATGTTTCTTCTGTACCAAAACATAAACTCTGCCTGTGCTGGCACAGTTATTTACTGAAACAAAGCATACTGATCTGGACAGAGTGACCTGTGCAAAACTGTTCTACTTATGTTTTCCTACTTCTTAATAGTTTCATTTTTCTTCCTTTTTTTTTTTTTCTTTTCCCTCAGTTTTTATTTTTATGCTTGCAGCTTATTAAATTACTGCAGATATTGGTATTAGTGTGTTTCTGGAGAAATGAATTAATGCTTTAGATATTTTAAAATAACAGTGACAAAGTATTTAAGAAAATGCATGTTAAGAATCAGACAACTGAACAGAAAAAATAAATTTTTGTTAGACATAACTGAGGCATGGTCAGTTAAATGATTATACGAAAAGTTGGTATTCGGTGAGTTTTCAGAGGAGGAGACACACAAAAACAAACAATGGAGTTCATTTAAAAGAAATCTATTTAGTCTATATTCAGGCTTTCTGATCCTGAAGTTTGTTTTACTTTTCTGTGTAGATTTGCAAATAAGAGTGTCATAACAAAAATGCAGACTGTAAAATATGGAAAGATTACTGATTCTGTGTTAGTAAGACTGCATTTTAATACTGTGTTGTAATTGCATATAAAGTAGCTCAATGCAGAAACAAACAAGAAGAAAATAATATGTGAGACAATGATCAACAGACAAAATAATCTCATAAGGCCGGTCCTGTTATGTCATGAGATCAGAGGCTAAATGGTCATAATTGCTCATAAGGCAACTATTAGTAATTCTGTAAATGTGCATCTCCATTATTTACCTACTGTAGCTTGTTACTTAAATAGTTTACATTTTTATTTAATGTCTTTAAAATGTACTAATTTGTTGGATATAAAATCCAGAAAGGTCTGTCCCTGCATGACTGATTGCTTGAATGGTTTGTGGATGATGTTACAGCTGTCTACCTTAATGAAGGCTGCTAAACTAATACGTGAGTTACTTCCTATAGCTGAGGTATAAAGCAAAGCTGGAAAAGCCATTGCACTGATAATACTGCTACTGCAACAGCCACCACCAGTAGTACTACCACTACCCCCACCATCACAACCACTAGTACTACCACCACCACTACTACTACTACAACCACCACTAGTACTGCTGCTGCTACTACTACCACCATCACAACCACTAGTCCTACCACTACCATTACTACAACCACCATCACCCCCAGTAGAACTACTACTACCCCCACCAACACCAGCACTAGTACTGCAACCACCACCACTAGTACTGCTACTACTACCATCACCACTACTAGTACTACCACCACCACTACTACAACCACTGTCATTACTAGCAGTATTACCACCACAACAACCACCACCAATACTATTACTACAACCACTGCCACTAGTACTACCTCCACTACTACTACTAATACAACCAGCACCACAACCACTAGTACTGCTGCTGCTACTACTACTACAACCACCACAACAACCACTAGTACTGCTACTACAACCACCATCACCACCAGTAGTACCACCACTACCCCCACCATCACCAGCACTAGTACTACTACCACCACCACTACTACAACCACTACCACCACTACTATTACTACTAAAACCACCACTACTACTACAACCATCACCACCACCACTATATTTTAATGTTTCAGTTGAGAACCATCAAGTTGTTCAAGATATAGCTCTCAACCTTCCATTTCCAAAATGTGGGAACACTATCGCTTATAATATGGAACAAATGGGAAAAATGTGGAATACTTAAGAAGCTCATAATATAATTAAAAGGTGTTACTTTATACTTGCAAAAAATTACTTTAATTAATTGATATGATTATTATTTACTATGTCTATTAGTTTAAAATGTCTTGACAATGAATAATGATAGACCCTTTCAATTTGAAACATGAACTTTTTAAGATTCAAAATGAAGAATATTCCTCAAAATGAGATACACTAGAGTGGCACTATTCTGGATCACTGGTTTGTTGTCTGTGAAAACATATCATGTACCATTATACTGTACACATGTATCTCACATTCCCCATGTAAACATGCCAGGTACCATTGTGCTGTGCACATATAACTCACATTCTCCATGTAAACATGTCAGATACCATTGTACTGTGCACATGTAACTCGCATTCTCCATGTAAGCATATCAGGTACTATTGTACTATGCACATATGACTTGCATTCTGCTTGTAAACATGTCAGGTACTATTATACTGTGCACATGTAACTCGCATTCTCCATGTAAATGTATTAGGTACTGTTATACTGTACACATATAACTCACATTCTCCATGTAAATGTATTAAGTGCTATTGTACTGTGTACATGTAACTCGCATTCTCCATGTAAATGTATTGGGTACTATAATACTGTACAAATATAGGGCGTCCACGGTGGTGCAGCGGTTAGCGTTGCCGCCTCACAGCAAGAGGTTCTCTGGTTCAATCCTCGGCTGGGGTGCCTTCTGTGCGGAGTCTGTATGTCCTCCCTGTGGTCACGTGGGTTTCCTCCGGGTGCTCCGGTTTCCTCCCACATCCCAAAGACATGCTGTAGGTGGATTGGATACTCTAAATTGACCCTAGGTGTGAGTGCTTGTGTGTGTGTGCCTTCTGTGGAAGGTTGGGTGCTAGGCTGGCAATTCAACACCGTAAAACTCCACTGCCAATCATGAGTGGACAGGTGATCCGCTGTGGCAACACCTAACCGAGAAAAGCCGAAAGAAGAAGATACTGTGCACATATAATGCGCATTCTCCATGTAAATGTATTAAGTGCTATTGGACTGTGTACATGTAATGCGCATTCTCCATGTAAATACATTAGATACTATTATACTGTGCACATGTAACTTGCATTCTCCGTGTAAGCATGTCAGGTATATTATACTGTTCACATGTAACTTGCATTCTCCATATAAATATGTTGGGTACTAATATATTGTGCACATTTAATTTGTGTTTTCCATGTAAAGATTTCAGGTACTATAGTACTGTGCCCATGTAACTCGCATTCTCCATGTAAATGTATCGGGTGCTATTGTAATGTACACATGTAACTCGCATTCTCCATGTAAATGTATCGGGTGCTATTGTAATGTGCACATGTAGCTCACATTCTCCATGTAAATGTATCGGGTGCTATTGTAATGTACACATGTAACTCGCATTCTCCATGTAAATGTATCGGGTGCTATTGTAATGTACACATGTAGCTCACATTCTCCATGTAAATGTATCGGGTGCTATTGTAATGTACACATGTAACTCGCATTCTCCATGTAAATGTATCGGGTGCTATTGTAATGTACACATGTAACTCACATTCTCCATGTAAATGTATCGGGTGCTATTGTAATGTACACATGTAGCTCACATTCTCCATGTAAATGTATCGGGTGCTATTGTAATGTACACATGTAGCTCACATTCTCCATGTAAATGTATCGGGTGCTATTGTAATGTACACATGTAGCTCACATTCTCCATGTAAATGTATCGGGTGCTATTGTAATGTACACATGTAGCTCACATTCTCCATGTAAATGTTTCGGGTGCTATTGTAATGTACACATGTAGCTCACATTCTCCATGTAAATGTATCGGGTGCTATTGTAATGTACACATGTAACTCGCATTCTCCATGTAAATGTATCGGGTGCTATTGTAATGTACACATGTAGCTCACATTCTCCATGTGCAGGGGCAAATCAACTTTTTTAAAGCATATAGGCACAGTTGAAGTATATCTGTATGACACAGTATGTCAATACCCATCAATTAACTGCATATATTATTTTTATGTTTTGCCTGCTTGTGTATACAGCACACCTTCACATTCCACTGACATATCATCAGTGGTACAAAAACCAATAAAACTATCACTATCACATTTGTGCAGTTACCTTCTGATGTCCAAACATACCTTTCTCATTTTTTCCTTTTTTTGAATTCCCTTTGTTTCTTCAGTGATATCTGTATGTAGTCCGTACTATTAGTGCAGATGACAGTAACCCAACACCACAAAGCCCACAATTGTCTCTCACTCCAAACTGAGCTAACTTGCATTAATTTATCAAATGAATCTGTCCTCCTGTCATACTTACACTTTGTGTGTTACAAATATACAACCCTGTGGACTAGTAACCTTATATTACACTGGTTTCACATATATACTTGTTTATCCTTGTGTTTTTTCTTGCATCTGTAATATCCACACACTCCCCTTGCTACAGACCTGATCTTCCCAAGACCACCCTCACTAGTTTTGCTAAGACTAGCACACACCCTTTGAACTGAAGCACTCGTGCTTCACATACTCCACTTACATGACATGCCTTACCAGTTTTGAAGCCAGGATTTCCCAAATTATCTTTGTCTCTCTCATTTTGTGTGTGGCTAGATGAACTTTGTAGATATGACGTAGTCCCCTGATGTACTTAAAGTCCCTTTCCTTAAACTGCTGTGCTATCACAGCACCATGAAAGTCAGAATGAACGATAACCTCATACAAATCAATCATGCTTGCAAGTGCTTGTTTCCTGCTAACCTGCAGCTGTTACTTACAGGGATATAAAGTGGCTTAGCCCTGCTTCTACAACCTCTGTAGATAAAAATATCCACCAGCTAGAGAACTTTTAGCAAGAGTGATTACTGCACTGGCAGGAGCTCTTTAGTTGACCTCCCCTTACCTGCAACCCTGGTCATTTCTCTAGGGTGTGGGTATTCTCTGATCTGTTTAGTGACTCTGAACTTGGAACCCATCCAGTCTTACCTTTTAGACCCATACACTCTCCATTCCTCTCCTGTTTTACTCAAGTATCCCTACTGCTCGATAAAAGTCCTGTTTCTGTACAATATCATGTGTTTGACATCCTTTGATTACTTAATACCCACAACAGTCACATACAGTCTGGAGCAAGAGAAGCAATCACAACATGTTTCAGCCCTGGTTACTCCCAGTCTACATAATGATGATGATGATGATAGCTTGAATTGACCTTGGGGGTGGGCCTAAGTGGCAACTCACATGTCCATATAATTACTTGAAAATGACCTTTCCTATGTATTACAGTCCTGTCATGCAACACGGAGCCACAGACAGACACCCTTACCTAAATGTAAACTTCTTCCCACATCATTCCTTCCATAGTTCAATCTGGCTTACATGCACTTGAGCAGGTCAGTAAACAAAAAAATGCTATTATGCCCCCCAGTGGAGGGTATCTTCATAGATTTCTGCAAGATCTTCAAGCTGCCACCTCACTGTAATGTTTTTATTACATAATTTCAATATTTGGGGACTTGCTGGATTGCTCTGCCCTTGATTTCATCCTCATATGTTTATAAGAAGGAGCAGTTCATCAGACATTAAGGCATCTTATATTTACTCATTTCTTTTTTTATTTTGCTTCCACACTTCACTGATAGCCACACACCATGCCCCTGTAACCTCAGCCATTGCTCAGAAGTGTGACTTGCCTTTCTGAGACCAAGACTGCCCAGGGGAGCAGTTACCTCACATTTTGTGATAAAAGAAGGAAATTTAGAATAGGCTGCATGTTGCATCCTGTTTGACAGTTGCTGGAATTTTTGTTTGCTAGCCATCCAGCCTTCCTACTGATGCTCAGCAAGCATGTTCCAGTGTAAGCTATGCTGATTTCCTTACAGGTGGACACCTCCATGTAGATGCTCTGTTCAGATGGTGTGTGAGCACTCTTTGCATGGAATCAAAGTCCTGGAGTCCCTGTCTGTCTGAGACCCTGTTTATTGGTGTTCCCCCACCTCATGAAAAATTCTGGACTTCCCTCCCAAATTGATGGGAGAATCAACATTAGTCTCTCAGTCCAATTAATGTCCAGCCAGGTCTTCTAGTACTTGGGCCACTATTTGAGCCTGGGTCATCTGGATCACAGCAGGGTTTTATTTCTTCTGAGTCACAGAACTAGCATCCTGTCTACTTATTATTCTCAAATGCAGCCATACAAGTGTTTCACACAGGGTTTTTTCCTGAACCCTCCCTTTTTAAATATCTTTAAACCCTTTTTCAAATATAGGTACTTACAGAATCCTACTTTATGTGGAAGACTTGACCATTCATATACATCTACCAGTTACTGAACACACACACACACACACACACACACACACACGCACATACACGTGTGCACACACACACACACACACACACACACACACACACACACACACACACACACACACACACACACATTTATATGTAAACAGAGAGCAAGAAAGCTAAGTATTTAAAGCACACAGTCATTTTTGATAGCCAAAGAGACTGATGTTTGGGTGGTGTATAGTAGTATCACAGTGATATTGTATAAAACACTCCTTGGTATTCCATTATCACACAATCGTTTCATTGTTTCCTGTAAGAGAAGTATGGCTGATAAATCAATAGGAAGCTAATTAACATTGCATATGTATTCATACGGTATTTGTGTTTCCCATTTAGTAGTGCATGAGAGAGAGAGAGAGCGAGAGATATCATTTTTTTGCAAAAGAGAAGTTTAGGTAATGGTTCATGTTTTAATGTTTTGAAATTGATAGTTGCATTTTAAATGTTTCTAATGGTCTGGCCTGGTTTTCTTCCAACAATGAAACTTGCTAAAGCCATTTTTTTTAATTATTATTATTAAAAGTACAAAGCTGTCATGTTTCTCTATTTAAGAGTGTTTATATTCCACTTTCTGTTACAGTGGTCAGGTTTATACATTACTTATCGGATGTATTACAAAACATATTTTTATTTTTTAACATTGTGTGTCTGGGACAGACATTATGATAATTCTGCAGTATTTCATCTTATTAATAGTGTACTGTACTCTCCCATCACCCCAGAAGGGTATCTTTGTTTGTTTAGCTAA